>NC_044065.1:18017685-18102685 GCF_902167405.1 Gadus morhua
ATCGTTATCGACTTGTGTTCATGATATGCACGTGTGCCCCCCGTTAATATACATGCCATGGACTGTATTATGCGTTACGCGTTTAGTTTGCGTGTGTTTAAACAGACGGGTGTAATCACCCGCAAGTGTAGTGGCGCGAGTTTGCTGCAGGGGGAAATCTGCTTTACGCCGGGTGCAAACAATCAACGACACGTGCTTCGGTGTAGAAAATAAATTGCGCTGTGTGCAAGATAGGGCCCATCATGTCATGGGTGAGACAGGAGTTAGGGTTATCCTCCTCGAAGAGTGTTCCGCAGACATTGGGGTTCAAACCCAGAACCGACTCCACCTAGCTGAGTGTCGACTGCTCCTGACGAGCTTGCTGTTGCCTCACATGGCTGACACCGCCGTCGGTGTGTGAATGTGTGCATGAACGGGTGAATGTTAGGCAATTGTAAAGCGCTTTGAGCGGCCACTGGTTAGAAAAGCACTGTATAAATGCAGTCCATTTTGGAGATAGAGGGCCCTCCAACTGAACAACCGTTGGAGGGCTCCAGAATAGGCCCCAGAACGAGGACTAGGGGGGGGGGGGGGGCTGAGACGTTCTGCCAGTTTCTCTTCTCATTGCCCCCTAGCAGTCCCCGTTTGAGTAGACCACCCGGACGTCGACGACACCGCCTGCCCTTCAGAAGCACCACACGCCACTATAGGAAGTAGCCTCGCCTCCTCGCAGTATGCCTAGCGTTGGGTTTTGTGTGTTTTTCCTTTCTAAATATCATTTCTTAAGGGCTGTGTTCCCCTCATGCATATTAAAACCGCCGCCGTCGCCACCTGCTCCCCATGAATCACGCGCTGCCGCCTTGGCAGCACCAAGCGTAATCAAGCAAACCTCCTTCTCCTCTCCCCATCTCCTCCTCCTCTTCCTCACGCTCCTCTTCCTTCTCCACCCCTTTATTCTCCTTCTCCTCCTCCTCATTCAACTCCTCCTGCTCCTCCTTCACCTCATCCTCCTCTTCCTCCACCTTTTCCTCTAACGGTTTCTCCTCCTTTTCTCCTTCTCCTTCTCTTCCTCCTCCTTCCCCTCAAACTGTTTCTCCTCCTCTTCTCCTTCTCTTTTACCTCCCCCTCCTCTTCCTTCTCCTTCTCCTTCTACTACTTCTCCTCCTCCTCCTCCTCCTTCTCTTCCTCCTCCTTCCCCTCGAACTGTTTCTCCTCCTATTCTCCTTCTCTTTTACCTCCCCCTCCTCTTCCTTCTCCTTCTCCTGCTACTACTTCTCCTCCTCGTCCTCTTCCTTCTCCTTCTCCTGCTACTACTTCTCCTCCTCGTCCTCTTCCTTCTTCTTCTCCTCCAACTCTTTCTTCTCCCCTTCTCTTCCTCCTTCACCTTCTGTACCTCCTCCTTCTCCTCCTCTTGCCTCGTGATATTTTGTCACATTGACTTCATGAATTGACACAGTAGAGTACAGGTCCAATTTTCTTCCCCAACACTCAGACGTCCCTTATCAGTGTTATTCCCATCGACGAGCATCATTCAGAAAGACGACGGCGTAGAAAAACACAAATCACTTCCAATTCAAACGGGTTTTGTCATCCGAGCCGCGGGAACAACTTCCAATGATAAAAGAAGATCAGACAAGTAAATCTCTTCCGAAAATATCAGAAATTACGCAATTTTCACACACACTTTGTGTTCTTTACCCCGGGTTCGCCCCCCGATCGCACCCGTCTAGAAGGGGTGTGTTCCAGGGTTCAAGTGAGTCGTCCAGCGGGGGGAAGAGTGGTGTGTGTCTGGGCTCCGGCCCCCAGACGTCACCTTCTTGCTGGCTGGGCAGAGCTCTTTGTAGCCTCACAGGATCACATCCTTCATGGAGTATCTTTAAATAAAGCCTCACCGGGATGGGGCAGAGGGGAGAGCAGGACGTTTGTTCTCTGGGAGAGGAGAACACAACCTTCAGAGAACTCAAACAAACCGGGAGAGAGTCATCTTTTCATCTGTCTGTCTGACTGTCAGTCTGTTGGTCTGTCTGGCTCGTCTCTCTGTGTGCAGAATGCAGAGAGATAAGGATTACAATTGATTATGCACCACCTGGATCTTCAATATGTCACACGTGCGGCTGAAAGCAGCAAGCCTAAATCAACACGACGTAACATTTGATGTTACGTGCAGGGACATTACGTGCAGGGATGTTGCCACTTCACCTGAAACGCGACATCATGAGCTTGGGTTATGAACCATAAGGGAAAACATGTTGAGTGTTGACAGAAACGTTGCATCTTCAGGGATGATCTCTGGCAGGAATTCTCTCTCTCTCTCTCTCTCTCTCTCTCTCTCTCTCTCTCTCTCTCTCTCTCTCTCTCTCTCTCTCTCTCTCTCTCTCCCTCCCCCCCCCCACGCCTCTTATAGGGGGCTGAAGATCTCTGACCGCTGTCTGACCTGTATGTCTGAGTTTTTCATGCTTGAGCAGTGCTTGCATTGCTTGTGTTTGTGTGTGTGCATGTATCTGTGTGTCAGTCATTGCGTGTGTATGTGTGTTTGTGTGCCAACTGTGCATGTTAAATGCAGTGCTGATTACCGTGCCTCATTTGTAAACAAAAGCAAACCATGCGTCACATTATTTGTTTTCCCCGAGAAGGCGTAGTTCAGCAAAACTTCCCCCAAACCCTTTGTTTTGCACTTATTTAATCCATTATTCTCCCATTTAGAATTTCTATATCGAATGAATGTCGGTGGATCGAAACAACCTTTATGCTGAAAACAGAAAGAAAAACTGATGAGATGTGTCTGACCGCCTGAAGGTACAACCGTACTTATAAATAATGAAGCTAATATCATTGAAGTGGTCTGTGTTCCCCGTTGGATTAGCCTTCATGTGCGCTTCGGTGCTGATGACTAACACACACACACATAAACACACACACACACACACAAAAACACACACAAAGACACATTGAACCATAACACTTTCTGTAGCTCAGCCTTGTACTTCTTAGAATTGACCTAACTCGATGAAGAAACACTACTCTGAAGGTACACTCCGAATGAGCTAGCGGCTAACAGGAATGGGGAAAAGGGTAACCAGAATTCTGAACGTAGAAATTGTTCAGAAGGCATTGGGTGGTTGTTTATTAGCGCTACAGACTATTGGGGTGCTGCTATTGTGTGAAGCGTACATTTAGGTCGCATTCGGTTACAATTATTTGATATAAGAAAGAATATTTCAATAAAATGCAGCGATCCCATTCTACAATCTCATGTAGCCATACATTTAGTGTATTGAAGACTCTAGTGGAGAAAGTGAGGTGAGAGTGGAGGAGAAAGAGGCTGTGTGTGTATGTATGTGTAAGTGGTCTAGGAGGAGAATTCTACTCCACTTTGTTGTGGTGAACTGCTTGTCTGAGTGTTTGACGGCAAATTTGTTAGGAAAAGAAAATTGGCAGTTTGAAAAGAAACAGCTGTTCATGATTGCTGTCTGTTCATGTCAGTAATTGTGGCTTTGCCAGTCACTATTGTGTGTTTCCCTTTTACGGTAACCTTTACATCTCAAAGTTGAAAAGCATGTCAGAACGGCCAGTCGAGTATATCATTAATGTTCAGTCAATTTAATGGACCACTGAGGGAAAGGACATGGCAAATATGAATTACAATACCTATCAACTAATAGTGGAAAAATCCATTGCAACCGACTGAATCTTGACTCCGTCTTCTGCTGGGCTTTCTGTCAAATGTTTTTTAACATGTAAATAGATCCCAAATTATTTCTGTGATCCGGAATATTCATAAAATTGGTTTACTGTAGTTATAATCCTCGGGCGAACCTTTGTTGTTCTTTGGTTTTGACTTTAACTTGTGGTGAGTGTGTTAATCTCTCTGTGTGCTGCTCTAATCAACACGTTAGCCTTCTCAGGGTGGTTTGTTCGTTTTACCACCGTCTCCTTCAGCGAGGGGGCGGCCTCTGTGTCTCGTAGGCTTTATGCCCCTCAGACCAAGACGTTAGAGCCCTCAGAGTGCATCGCTTGATCAAATTACTCATTCTACATTACATTTTATAATAACATTACCTCATTCATTAAATAATATGCATTCCTGTACAGAAGCCGCTTATTGCCTCATATAGCAATTCCAAAGATGCTAGTGGTTAATAATTTACCTTCTGGAATGTCCTTAAATGTCCTGGAATGCCCTGAAATGTTCTTGAATTCTCTAGAATGTTCCGGAATGCCCTTAAATGTAATGGACATTTCTGGAATTCTCAGAGAAGTTTATTGAATGCACCGCAAGAAAAAGGAGTTTATTACGATTGGATATCACTGAGGGATGAGTAATTGACAATTAAATAGTATTTTGTTTTCACTTTCTTCACATGAATGACAGCTCAATTTTCTAAGGGCTAGGCAATAAGTCAATATTTTTCATTTGGAGTGGTATTTTACAGTTGTCATAATGAATGATGATGGAATGTTGATTTGATGGATGAAAGCATATTCGGTTTGATCAGAGCGAAGGATCAACTGGTGTTATTCTGGTCCTCGTCCCCCTCTGACGGGCGGTTGAGGTGACCTTTTGAATTCATAAGCATTAATTGTGATTGCGATCTATATCTCAAATGGATTTTTTGCGGCGTCACATTGTCAGCCCTACTGCTTGGTCGGTCGACCAGTAGAACCGACCACTAATGTTCCATTGCTGGTACTGGGCCACTTTATAATTGATACCGTTCATACCATTTGTTTTGTTTGCCTCGTTTAATCTGTTTGTCTTTACTTCAGCGTTTACCTCAGCGTCTATTTTTTTGTTTTCATGAGCACTTTGAATTTGTATTGCGTTGTACCTCATCCTGTGTTTTCCACTGCTGCTGGGCTGTTAACAAAGGAAATCCCCTCCTAGGGATCACTAAAGTTGTTATCCATCTATCTCTCTATCTAAACCTGCAGCCAGTCCCCAGCCAGCGTCCTACCTTTTCAAACAGACCTCTGAACTGGAGCTGTATAGCAATTGGAATAGGCCACCTGCGCTGAAACCATGGCTACAGAGGACAAAGTGCTGTTGCACGTCCAGCGCGCACATGCCACCTGTCCCCGGCCCGCCGAGCACCCGTCACTCAGCCGGCAGGGCCAGCCAGTCTCTCTGTGTCCTACCCCCTCTTACACAGGAAGCCGTGTCAGCCTCAGTCCTAGCCTGTTTATCTGGCAGACGCGCAGACACCTGGCAGCGTGGTCGAGGATCAGTCGTTGTGGCACTGCCTGGAACACAGACGCATGGGTGGTCGGTCCGCTCAGTGGGCTAACTAGGGCTAGCAATCACAGGGTACCTCTTGATACGATACGCCATGCATGGCCCATTCAGCGGTTCTCTAAAAATCAAGATATTGTTAGACGATCCTATGATGATGCATCAAGATACATGTCTAACGATGAATACAAAATGACTCTGAAAAGTTAAATTGCTGGATTTCGGTCTTTATTCATCGTCCTCGTGTTTGGTTAACTTCAGCTCAAGTTTCCTTCATTCATTCGTGTGTTGAGCGCCAAAATGAGGAGCATATTTGTGGCAATATATTCCGTCAAATTCTTCATGAATGAAGCATAAAAATGCAGTAAATAAAAATAATAATGAATATTATATCGATATTTGGCGCCAGCGTATCGACTCTCGTATCGCACGAAGAAGGGCGACGATCCATCGCCCTATCTAGGTGTGGTCCCGTCCCTAGCGATAACCCCGTGGTTCTGGTGACATGACGTGTAGTGGCGACTCCAGGTCGGTTGCCGCCTCTAGTCCTTTGCTCCGTTCCTTCTTTCTTGCCACATTCCCTCTCCCTCTTTGCTCTGTGCCTTCACTGACCTGTGCTTTCAAGTTCATGAAGTCCATAAGGAAGGTGCATTCATAAGAAAATGACTTCTCCTACGGAGAGAGCCGTTTGCATTTATGGCAAGCCGCCGTCCATGTAAACAATGTTCCGCAAATTACTCTGCACTGCTGCCACCGTGGGCTGCATGCAAATCCGAAGGCTGTTTGATCTTCAGACCAACATGGTGACCTTTGACCCATCCATGATAATAATAATAATAATAACATTTCGGTAGCCATTAGTTTGCTGCACCTCATCATTAAGTCTGGATTCATGTTATTATCTTTTCCCCTCTGGTGAACTCAATAGCTCTGGCCCGATCCGCGCTACGCTAATGCGGATAAAATGTTCCTCTATTCCCACTAAAGTTTTTAATTGATGAGATTCTTTGGGAGGTGCTCTCCCCCGGTGACCGGCCCTCTATGAACCGGTTGGTGGTGTGTTATGTGAGTCGTGCGGTCGTCCGACGTCTTCCACAGGGTTTCAGTTCTCCCGGCAGCTCTGGGGGTTTGGGCTGCGGGTGCTCAGTTTGCTGCTCACACCCCGTTCTCCGCGAGGCACTCAGAATACCAACGACTGTTTGCGGTGCGAGATGGGGGAACAGAGGATTCAGCCTTCTCTCCCAGGACACCCCCCCCCCCCTACCTCCCCCCCCTACCTCCCCCTCCCGGTGATGCTGGCCGTGCGTTGCTGGGTCTAGCTAGCTCCTTTGATGTTAGCTTCAGTAAACACAGCCCTCTCCTGGGGGGAACGGGCCTCTACAGGCACTAATGAGGGCATTAGAACAGAGCTGAGGCGTGCGTGTGAGTGTGTAAGCATGTGTGAGTGTGTAAGCATGTGTGTGTGTGCGTTTCTGTGCACTGCCATGCCCTTCCAGGTCAGTGTGTTTGCGTTTGTGTGTGTGTTGCTATACTTTTTAGTCTAGTGTGCTCTCCTTTTAGATGCTTTTGGGTGTGTCAGCATGGGTTTCTGTGTATGCTACCGTATGATTCTGAAGGTGTGTGTGTTTGTGTGTGTGTGTGTTTTTGTGCTTCGGTAACATTTGCAGTAACATCCATATGTTACTGCAAGTAAGTGTGCCAGAATATAAAGGGGAAAGCCATGTTTCTGGTGTGTGTTCACTCTAGCGCATGTGTGTGTGTGTTGTGGCAACCCGGCTTGGTGAGTGACCCGCCTCCTTCCAATGAGCACACGAACTGGAGATTACTTAGAGCCAAAATGGCACTTTTATTCAATAGTAAACTATAAATCTATCAAACCAAACAAAAAACTCAGCTTTGGAGGAATCGACAGTCTTCTTCCTTCGGGTGGAATCACATCACCCACGAGACTGGTCTCTCCGCACACGCGAACCAGGAGAGCCCTGAATGAGTGTTCCTCAGGTGCTCCGCATTTCAATCCGCCCCAATGTTCTTACTGGCGCCATCTGTGGAGAATCGGTGGTACACCGCCTCCACAACCTGCCCCCTTGGCCTCCAGGGGCGCTGTGCCAGAGACGGGTTGCCACAGTGTGTATGTGTGTGTGTCCGTGTGTGTCTCAACATGCACACTCAACATGGCAGTTTTTTAAATATGTTCCACATCAACAGGGCCCCGTGGTTTCAGAGTTCACGCCCACCAACCATAGCATAAATACATAAAAGCTTTCAGTGACAGGCTTCTCCCCGGGTTGGTGACAGCCAAGTAGGACACTTAACAAGTGGCCTGCGAAGGAAGTCACTCCGCCTCGGTCCTCTTAAGGCGTAATTATGACTGAACGCGGGGAGCAGCGTGAAAGTGCAAAAGGAAGCCAATACAACGGAAGCTAAATCTACCTTGGACGCGTGAAAGGTGAACATGGCATTGTTCCCTTGGATTTCATCTCTGCAGACCTGTCCCATACCCCCCCTCCGCCCAAAGGGCATAAATAATACTTTCTCTCTTGATATATACACACCCACAGTGAGACATCCAGCTGTTATGTTGCTCACCCTGAAGTAGCTGACGTGTGAGACTTCATCACGATGGGTTCATATTATCCAAGTGGATTACAGGCTGAGAAAGCCATGTGCGGCGGGTGTGTGTGTGTGTGTGTGTGTGTGTGTGTGTGTGTGTGTGTGTGTGTGTGTGTGCGTGTGTGCGTGTGTGCGTGTGCGTGGCTCTATTGCCGAAACGATTTCATGGTAGATGGTGGTTTGAATTGCATGCAGGAACCGATTATCACAATTACATTTTTTGTCATATTTGAATGTGAGCAGTCTAAAGATGCTTTGGAGGAAGAAAGGTGACTACTTCTAACTAAATGAATGAAATGACTCTCATTAATTCCAATTGTAGGACTGTGTTGTCTAAAATCCTTATTGTGTGTTATCTAAAATCCGCACATAAGGATATATGAATAGTAAGATAATTGTATAACACACACACACATCAACATCTCTCACACGCACACTCTTTCTGAAGCCATTGATTAGAAGGGGATTAAGAAGAAATAATCTCTCTCCAGGAAAGGTATAGTCGGCGATAGAGACAGGGGGGGGAGCAAGGGAAGGAGAAGCATATAAGAAAGGGGCCATGAAGGGAGGGAGAGAAGGGGAGGGAGGGAAGAAGAGAGGGTAGAGACTGTTGAAACCATGCTCACGTTGACACTCTGGTCAGACTGCAGTCGAGAACGCCACCCGCCTGCAACCTTAATTGGAATTTGCCAACGCCTTTTATTTTGAAGTTGGGTCTCATTGTGCGAATGGCTTGTTTACACAGATAAAAACCTAATACAGAGAGAAAGGGCGTCAAAAACGGCTTTGTGCGTCTATCGCAATCTTTGATGTGCCAATCACAGTGACACATGGGGAATTCACGGCCGCTAAATAAGCGGCCCCGTTACGCGTGATTGCGGCTCAAAGTCGTTTCACGGTGCCAACGGTTTCTACGTAGTCAGTCAAACAGCAATAGCAAACCCTTTGAAGACTTGACACGTGAAGTTGTAGCCTCAAACCAACCTTCCCGGAGCCCCCATGAGGAGGACATGCTGTAGGTAGATAAAGGTCTGCTGCTTTTTCAAAGTAAGAGCGGCTGTTTCGGAAGGAAAATTGTTTCTGATGCATCAGATCAGACAATCTTTTTCTACGGCAATTAATTTATAATTTGTTAAGTCTTCAGTGCATCCTTAATTTAGCCTTGATGCGGTTCTCTCATTTGAATCGAGTTAAGATAGTTTAGTGGCTAAGTTGTTATATAATATAATAAAGTAACAGTCAGTAGTAGTAATCTAATATAAGACAATGACCCATAGGATAATCCGGGGTCTAAAGGTTGAATGATGTAATCTAAAACTAAACGGTTCATGCTGTGAGGGACGGGTGTATGGTGGTGCGGGACCCATCTAAACACTGGGATATTACATATGATTATGTATCTATGCCATTGGGAGAGCCCAACCGTGTTCTATTTTCTATTCTTGAAGTGGCGTCCCGGAATAGATAACCTTTTGAATACCAACGTTTTGGGATCCTGTGCAAATTAATAACACACGAACACAAGTGAGAGTGGCTTTTAGAAGAAGGACTTGTTTCATATGCAAACCAAATCCTCAGGGTCAGCTGACTCTGGAACAATACAAAAACAACTGTAAAGTTTAACCTGACAGAATCTAAATCACGGGGAAGAAAACACATGAAAATCAGGTCATGTATGAATCAAGAATTTGTTTTCTTATTAGTTTGGTATTCATTTCTTTGAATTTGTTCTTTTTAAATATGATCAGTGTATTTCGCGGTCAAGGATGAAAACAAAACAGCGTCTTGGTGTTCAGTGAAGTTTCCGAGCTGCGCTTTCAACTTAGAGCAGGACAGGACTTCCTGTTCCTGTTCTCTAATCTTCCCCTGAGCCTGGCTCCAGACGGCAAGATTCACCGACTGGCGCCCGCAGAACGCCATCGACACCAAACAGGACCACGGCGTCGGCCCAACAGGGGATTACCTCGCTCTTATTATTCTGCCTCGCGCCATTGGCCGCCAGAAAGTAGCAGTTGGAGATGGTGACTGCCAACAGCTGCGTGTTGATACTGATCCTGGTTGTGAGTGTGTGAGTGAGTGAGTGAGTGAGTGAGTGAGTGAGTGAGTGAGTGAGTCAGTGTGTGTGTGTGTGTGTGTGTGTGTGTGTGTGTGTGTGTGTGTGTGTGTGTGTGTGTGTGTGTGTGTGTGTGTGTGTGTGTGTGTGTGTGTGTGTGTGTGGATATTTCTTTGAATAAGATTGTACCGTATCCCATATGGGCAATTATTGAATGTAGATATATAGGTGTACGAATGTAGACGTGCGTTTATTTGTGCGAATGTGTTGTGCATGGTCAAATGACGCAGCCTGCCACGCAACTGTTGCTGTGCGTGTATGTACATGTGTGTGTTTGTGCGTGCATTTACACAGGCTTGCTACGCAGAGTGAGCTTGGTGTTTCCTGAAGCAGCTGCATTGCAGCACAAAGCTGCGTAGCGGACATGTTGCCCATGTTAGAAGGACCGGATAGGGAAATAACCTAGCCTCTCTGTTTCTATCTCTGCATCTCTCTCCATCCCCTTCTATCTCTCTCTCTCTATCACCCTCTCTCTCTCTCCCCCCCTTCTATCTCCCTCTCTGTCGCACTCGCTCTATCTCTCCTGTTTCTTCCTTTCACTCTGTCTCTCTATCTCCCATCTCTCCCTCTCTCTCTCTCTCTCTCTCTCTCTCTCTCTCTCTCTCTCTCTCCCCCCTCCAATCTCCCTCTCTGTCACACTCGCTCTATCTCTCCTGTTTCGTCCTCTCATTCTGTCTCTCTATCTCCCATCTCTCCCCCTCTCTTTCTCCTTCTCCCATCTTTCTCCCCTCTCTGTTCTCCCCCTCTCTAGCTGTCTCCTCTAGGCCATCTCTCAGGGTGGAAACAGTACGTGCATTCATACTGAGCCGTACCGGGGGGGGGGGGGGGGGGGGGGGGGGGGGTCGGATTGGTATGCACTGACTGCCAACACAACATGACATTAATAATTGATTGTGGAGTAACAAAAATATAAAATAATTTATTCAATCGAAAAAATATATGCATAGACATAAACTGATGGTGTGCATGCCAGAACTAACGAGGGTGAAATAGCCACGTAAAGAGTAGTGATGCTCAGTGATTATTTGGCGGTTGAGTGTGGGTTTAAACACACACGATCAGCCGCGGCTCATATCACTCGGTCTTGTTGAATATGAATTTAAGCATATTCAAACGGCCGAGAGAACGAGCGCATGGCGGCCACGCCCCTACCTGAAATTGCCGCGAAAAACGTTGGAGGGGGGGCGCGCACGGCGTTCCAACGCGTCTCGAGCGAACTGCGAACACGTTGATGAAACAATTAGCGGGTCTGGTCGATCACATGTTCAACCGCTTCACCCCGCAGTCTTCAGGCAACAACATGCGGGGGGTTTAGTACCCCGTCCTAGGCTAGGACATCCCGGCAGTGATAAGGGCAGGCCTGAGGGCATGCTCTGTCCTGCAGAACACGGGGTTAAAGAACATGTTTAAGGGAATGACCTGCCATACACAGTGAATACTTACTTATATCTTTATTTTATATGTTCATAGGAGATATTGGAATTGTTATAATATCCAACATTTTACTTTTTATATATTGAGTATTTAATATTCGAATATCTGATATGTGTAAATATATTTTGTATGTAACGTTTCATACTTTGACCTCTCCCTCCCCTCTCTCTCTCTCTCTCTCTCTCTCTCTCTCTCTCTCTCTCTCTCTCTCTCTCTCTCTCTCTCTCTCTCTCTCCCTCCCCCCCCTCCACCTCTCTCTCTGTCTCTCTCCCCTCCACCTCTCTCTCTGTCTCTCTTCATCTCCCTCCCGTCTGTATCTGCAATGTATCCTGATTTTAACAGTAGCAGTAATGGAAAAAACGAAACAAGTGAAAACACAAGAACCCGCAAGAGATTCAGATCAAGGCCTGAGTTGAACTAGATTCCATGCCGGGGACTTTAAGGGGTTGGCTGGGGGGGGGGGGGGGGGGGGGGGGGGTAGTTGGGGCGGGGGGATTCCGACTGTGGTTTGTTTTGAAAGTCTGATCTCTCTCGTGTCCTTATTTGTCACAATCCCAGGAAGTCGAACTGCTCCAATTGTGAGTGTGTGTGTGTGTGTGTGTGAGTTTGTGTGTGTGTGAGTGCGTGTGTGTGCGTGTGTGTGTGCGTGTGCGTGTGCGTGCGTGCGTGCGTGCGTGCGTGCGTGTGTGTGTGTTTGTGTGTGTCAAATTTTTTGCTGTGCAGTGACAGAGGCAGAAATATCTATATTTTCTTTCTCTGCCAAATACTCAATTGGGACCATTCCTTTTGTAAATAACCTATGGGGTTTAATATGATGGTTATTAATTTATAAAAGAGCATTTTCATTTGGGTCACAGTTTCCTGGAGTGTTGCCTTAAACACGCATTGATTCCTGATTGGAATCTTATTTAAACACAACACAACAAAAATGACATAAAAATACACAGCTAAGCGTATTGTGTCCCCTATAGTACTGCAAAAGTTACCTGTGACAATTCAAGCTCTGGAACAACATGAATACCCTAGTCCAACCTTAGCAATGCAACAAACAAACAGCACGCAGAGAGTGATGGTGTGTTCCTGAATCCTCGGACGCCAGCCTTCCGACTTGCACTTTTGACGTAATTTCCGGTCCCGGAGCATTTATAGCATTCCTGTTCGTCTTTTTGATTGTGTCATGAAATTGGCTTGTCGTTGATTATTGTTAGCTACATTAGCCTCTTTAGCAAACCAGCCCAAAACAAACAACACTCCTTTACATTGTATTGGACGCGCAGCAAGACCATGCAATGTATAAATTGGTGACCGGAATAAAGTAGCAATGTAATCAAGTGTCTAAGAGCATTTCAAATTGACATTAAAATGACCAACGTGGTCATTTTAACAAAGAAAATTAATCTCTTAACTAGGGATGGGGATCATTAATATTTATTGATATCGACACCATTTTCGATACTCCTTGACGATCCGAGTCTTTATCGATACACCACTATCGATACTTTTCTATTAATTGGTGGAAATACGACGCGTTTTTAGTGATGAGGAAAATATTTAGGAAATAAATACTCTCAGAATTCCGAAAGATGAAGAAAAAAAGGAGAAATGCCGCAAGAAAGCTGGGAGATCTTAGACTTTCGACTCGGAAGTCTGGCGTCCGAGGATTGAGGAACACACCATGAGTTATCATCAAACTAAAAAACAGCCATCTCAGCTAGCTATCTATAATGAAAATCCTCCTGACAAATTATTGCATCATCACACAAGCTTTGTGTGCACTTCAGTAGAATTTATCGACATAAATGTATACAAATGTATAGACAACGGCAGCAGACAAATCTAACACCAACAGTAAAGCTTTTGCTCCTTGCTGATCGTGTCATTCACGGGTATCGCGATAGTTGGTAGAGTTGAAATGCCTTTCAAAAGCTTTGGTTTCTGAACCAATTTTAGCTCTGGTGTGGGCCTGTTATTAACTCCAACCTTTTATTAAATGTTAACCTAGAAAGGGGCAGCCATTGTGAAGTAAACCAAGTCAAGCGCCATAATCTTATATCCAGATTATTAGGGGTACGAGCAGCGAAGCTGCTTGGCCCCTATTGTTTCCGTAACGTTTTTTTTTCCCCTCAAATTCTGTAAAAGTCATACTGCAGCCTAGCCTGGTCCTACCAGACCATCGTACTTCATTTCATTTGTACAGAGGGTCTGGAACTGCTCAATTGACAAACGGTCACTCACTTGGAGGCGGGTGTCTGTAGAAGTTTTAAAATGATTGGATCTGCCCAGTGCCACTCTGCATCTGCCATAACCAATTGCATAGCGTTTGGTCGTGACGTATGTCATTCGACGGGACCGGCTCCTTCACCACTAACGGAGCCAGCTGGAAAATCAAACTTTTCCCGAACCCGGTGGGGAGAAGCGCCACAACATCATGGCCACCAACAAAACTTTGCAAAGCTGTTCTTGCTCCGGCTTTAATTGATCACTTTTCGGCAGCGATCCCACAACAGACCGAATAGCTTCTCTCGTATCCTTCTCCATTGTCTTCCTCTGACTACAACTGAAACTGGCACGCGACCTAGACGTCATCGTTCTCAGCCACTCCCTCTGTTCGCTGATTGGACCGCCAGAAATCTGGTTTCCATGGAACACATTCATATTAAGCAGAACCAGAGCTAGTACTGAAGTGAAATGAAAATTGAGCGGAAGTAGGTAGGTGGGCGGTGCCAGGCTAACTGCAGCCTATACTGTAAGTCGAAAACTCTTGAAATGTTCAGGTATTGTTAACAATAACCCCCTTTACCCATAAACCAAAATTTGTGGTACTGCACCCAAAGGTTGCGCTGTTGTAAAAAATCATGAATTAGGCTTATTTCTCCTTACCAGATTGACCTGGACTCAAATTCTTTAATCAGAATATTAATCTCTAGAATCAGACGCATTTATAAAACCCTCGGGGTCTTATGCCCTAAAATTGTATGCTTTTACCACAATTTCATATTAAGCTAAACATGATAAAAAGATTCACAGGCTACAAAAATAGTAAAACATTCACCAAAATCGGCACGTAAAATCTTTAGACAAAGCCTCACAAAAATCATCGAACAGAATTTGTTTTACTTAGTTCGATTTGAGAAATATTGGCTAATAAGTTTGAGCAGTTAGCCCATTTTTCTTATATGACCATTTTGTTATTGTATAAAAAAACATACAACTATTATCAAGTAGATACCAATGCCCCCCACTACTAATAAACCCAAATTGTGATACTGTACCCAAAGGTGGCGCTATTTAAAAAAAATATGAACTAGCCTTATTTCTCCTTACGAGATTGACCTGGACTCAAAATTCTTTCATCAAAATAATCTCTAAAATCAGATGCGTCTTTTTCACGCTGGTCTTCTGCTCTAAAAATGTTTTCCCACAATTTCATAGAAAGCCAAACGTCCACAGTCTCAACCTATTTTGCCTATATGACCATTTTGTTATTGTATAACTACTATACGGCTATCGTTAGGTAGCTACCATTAACAGTGCAAATTTTCAGATCTGTACTCTTTTAAGAAAGCCCTTAATTCTCTTGTGAATTGTGTGCTTTGAGTTTTCTGGATGTTGTGTGCTTATCAATAGACATTTTGACCATGTGAATGAGGCTGCAGTTCAGGTTTATAAATGGAACATCTTTCCTTAAATATGACAATTATATGTTATATTTATACATCTTCCATTAGTGTGTTCTTGACTTTTAATTTTGCTCGGACCCCGTTAATCACCGCTTGCGGTTATGTTTGGATTTGTGTCTTTCACAGCGGGTAAACTTGTCATAAAGTTAGCGATAACAAAGCCCAGCAATTTAGGGGGAAGATAGGATTAGTCAATTTTACTGTAATTTGAAATAAGTCTCATTGAATTACTTTTATTCGACCTCTGTGAGATTTAAGAGGGTCCACCAATCACAGAGCTGCACAGCATTTTCCTTCCCAACACCTGCAGAGTCAGCAGCATTCTGATTGGCTGACAAAGAGGCTGCTTTCATTTAAAATGTCACGTTCCAACACAAATGAATAGACTGTTTTGAAGAGTTCATTTTCTCAGAAGCAATTTTGTTTAGATGTTGATTGTAAAATAAGAAATTAATCAAATAAAATGAAAATATGTTAGGGGCCTCGAGGGCCCTGACGACGCCCCCCTGTGTGAGTGTAATGTCCGTTTAGCCACAGAGGAGAATCAAACTGTCAAACACCTCCCTCCGCCAACAAGGCATTCTTTTGGGATACAAACTCCCAGGCATTAATAGGCTGGCGTAGGAGGGGCTAACAAGTTAATCGCTTGGTTCGGTAGAGGAACCAACCTCTTGATTGGCTGTCCAAAGGGAAAATCCATCGAACAAGATTATGGTGTGCTTCATTATCATAGTGTCGCGGATGGCAATAGATGGAGACTAAAAAGAAGCAAGTATAGGTGTTTATTCCGCCTTAAGAAAGAAAAGCACACACAACAAAGAGCAAATAGGAAAATACACTGATACACTAATTACTGGCGCGGCCCTTAGCCTGTCGAGCGTATCGTGTTCCATGTTCCTCTCGGCTCTCCGAGCTCGTTGCACGCCCCGCTCCATTAGCCTTCATCGGACAGACCCTTCCTCTCTCCGCCCAAGCTTTTACAGTGTTTCCCGTTGGACAAGAGGATTAAGCCACAAACCTCCGCACTGAAATAGTTTTCCCTCTCGAGATGTGTGTCTTTATTTCATAATGTACCACAGCTGCTGAAGGTAAACTGTTCAGTGTTTGTGCACTACCCTTGGCTAGCTCATCGCCCCATGTTATGCTCCCTTATAATCCCCCTGCCGTTATTCAAATAAATTGGCGTAAATAGTAAAAGAGGTACTCTCTTTCTTATTATCCTTTATCACAGTGGCAACCTCAAAGCGCCATATTTGAAAGATCCTGACAATCCGTAACCCTATTTGCACTCATACACAGGAAAGTACAACTTCTAAAGTGTTATTGGGTAAAGGAACACACCACAGGAAAGAGCCACACACAAAGGACCCACTCTTGGAGGGCAATGGGTTCAGGGAATTTAGATCCACCAAAATAACTTAGACTGAAATACGAACGAACAAGCTTAGCAGTATTAAGCATAATCTAGCCAGTAAATCCACAGTAGTGGAGTAGACAGAGCGGATTTTAGGCTACTGGCTAATGGTCATAGTATTAAAAATATCATATCTACAGCTGTGGTTTGAAGATACAGGGGTGGAAAATAGCAGAGCCATAGAGAGAGAGAGTAGTGTCATTCTCGTTCACGCCATCAAGCCAATTATTTCAGAGCAATGGAGGATCATTGAGACCCTCAATAGTTCCAAACATTGGGAACTACACGCAGCAGAGCCCCATTAAAAACAGCAGCACTGTTGATGTTCAGGCTAGTTATTATCTAGTTTTGATTCAGTTGGCAATATAATTGACATTGTGTCACAGTCAGAGTTAGAAGATTTTAACTTTCCTTACCTACGGAATGTGGCAAAGCTATGTTATAGGGAATGAATCAATATCAATATCGTCAATATGGTTTATTGCATTGTTTGTATGTGCATTCAGAATTCGTGCTGCGTGTGTTTATGTGGGGCGGTTGACATTGGAGATGACTATTTTGCAGCCAGTTGGTGGTGACATGAGGATGTCATCCTGGAGTGTGTGGAGATGACGGCTGGTTTAAGCTGCCTCACCTGCCCAGGTCTGATTGGACGCTGGGGCTGAATGAGGCTGCACACTGGCTGTCCATTGAGTAATCAGTGTGCAACAGGTTAGACAAGCCATCTCCACACACACTCAGGGAGAGATCTCCCGCATGGCAGCATGGAGCACCATCCCATGTATCATTACCTGTAAACTGTACAATAAACCGGCTATCAACTCCACCACCCTGGGTCATTGTCTCTAGAGGAGCCCACTAAAAGTCATCTAGGTGGAGTGAGGCAGCCACCTAGGTGGTGTGTAGCAAAGGACCTTGTTACACTGCTGCCCAATGTGGGGCCTCTCCAAAGCACTGTGGACCAAGAACGGCTGTCTGAGGACGCACTGGCCCCCAGCAGCAGCGATAGACAGCTGCCACCCAACACCAGGCCTTTCCCCAGGGGTGGGAATCACAGGGTAACTCACGATGCGATACACAATACATGAACCTCCATACCGATAATAACCCGTTACACCGATTATGCAATGATCAATATATTGTTAGTCAATCCTATAACGATGCATCACGATATATGTCTAACGATGAATACAAAATGACTTTGAAAAGGTAAAGTGCTGGTCATTATTCATGGTCCAAACTGAGTTTTTCAGTTACTAATCTTTGGTTAGTAAACTTCCGTTCAAGTTTCCTTCGTTTATGTGCTTTATATTTTTTATTTAAATATCGATATTTGGGGCGATATTTACTGTAAAACTTCAGGAATAAAGCATAAAAATGCTAAATAAATTCTTAAAAATATATATATATATGCATATATCTTTTAAAAATATAAAAATATAATATCAATATTTGGCACCAGTGTATCGTTTCTCGTATCAAACAAAGAAGGGCGAGGATATATCGCCGTAATGTTATTTTATCACATCCCTAACGGGGAGGCAGCACACGACCGCCACAGGCAACCGTCTGCCCCCAGCCCGCCCAGGCATCCAGCCCACCGCAGCAACCCAGGCCCAGCCAGCATCGCCGCTAGGGGTGGGAAAAATAAGCGATTCTTCGATGCATCGCGATTCTCCCTAGAACGATTCTGTCTCGATGCTGAAAAATTCAAAAAAAAATGTTGCCTGCTGCAATAATATAATGCAATAATGCAAGCTGCATTATATAATGCAAGCTGCATTATAACACAAAGTTAATTCACCTGTTGATGTCTTTAATGATCATCACAAAAGTAGGAAGTGATTAGCAAACTCTGAGCAAACCCAGATGTATATATATATATTTTTGAAAATCACGCATGGAAATGTACAAAAAAAAACTGTTTTTTTTGTGTACATGCGATCGATAATCTCTTCAGAATCAAATCGTTGACCTCATAATCGGAATCGAATCGAATCGTGAGGTGCCAAGAGATTCCCACCCCTAATCGCCGCCCAGCTGTCACGCCTCTGCCAGACCGTCCAGACGGCCCTGCCATGGCCTCGTCCGCCGACGCCTCCGTGGCCTAACCGTACAATAAACCGCCGTTCAACACCCCCACCCTGTGTCCCGGAGGAGCCCGGTTAGAGTCCCCTAGGTGGAGCGTGGCCGTCACCTAGGTGGTGTGAAGCAATGGACCCTATTACAGCCTTGATAACATGATACCTACCGTTGTCAATCACATCGTCGCTTCTACAATAGAACATTGACGAAGAGTTTCAAGCTATTGCACACTATTGTGAGATGCATGGCTGTTTTTATGGATGGGAGAGATGATGACAAATAAACCACAATGTTACTATCATGAAGATGTTCTGGAAATGTCTGCATGTTGAATGGACGAGGAGATCGAGTGCTGTGCCTACCCCTCGCTCTGACCCAACCACAAGGCATCTATTGAAAATCCTCATGTCGTTACCTCATGCTGTTTGTCATGATAGTCTTTTGTGACGGTTTCGATTGCTTCTGCTCACTAGCGTAGAAGATTTTAAACCTTGTCTTCAGAAAGGGAAGCAAAACTTCCTGCCTCTATTCTCTGAGCGGTCGGTGCGGCCCGACGTGATAGAATCAAACCATGGTCGTGGCTGAGTCCAAGGACGCGATGGATCAATGAGCATGGACTGAGACATTGAAGCACTATTGATGTTTGTGTTTATGAAAGCTTCAATCATAGGGTCAATACGTCCGTTGCTTATTGTGCATACAGATTAGGAATTACAACTCTGAGTTACTGAACGCTTGTGCCTAAAAAACAAACACAATTACCTTGTGTAGGTCACGGCCGTCTCCTGTCCAGATTCAACGTCCCAGACAGCCTAAAATCCATCTGAATTTAACATTCATTTTCATCCAACTTTGGAGCAACGTTGTATTAGAATAGAATGACATAGAAAAGAATGTCACGAATAGAATGTTGGAGGTGACCTTGGGTGTCTTAGGTGACCTTGGGTGTCTTGAAAGGCGCCTCTAAATGAAATGTATTATTATATTATTATTATTTAATAGATCTCTGCTGCATATGTTTGGCTTTACTATCATAGGAGATTCCCTTTACACATCACAGCGGTCATAACATACTTGATAGGTTATTATGCTTGATTTCCGATTGTAGTTATGGTTAGGCCAGTACATGTCGATCTATAGGGTTTCGTTCTCTTTTGTTATGTTAATTGTATATTAATATGGGAATAGCGTTCTGTGCTGATTTTGCCATATAAATGCCTATTTCCGTTCATTGTGTTACACAGCCGCTTCTTTAGTAATTGAGTCAGCTCAGGCGCGAGAGGGATGAAGTGAAACTACTTCTCTTATGACATTAATACCACTACTCTTGTAAATGACTTATTCTACTCATGCTATTCTAGTCATGTTTCCTTAAATGAGGTGTGTAATTGTTTAAGTCGTATAGCGTTACCTCACAGCCTTGTAGGACTTAGCTAATTCTAAAACCCCTGTGTCACCCTTTATCCTCCTGTAATAGACCAGACCAGCTTACCAGAGACTGAGCAAATTGGGTACAATTTGATATCTACTCCGGTTCTCGGTTATGCGCATTGGTTAATGCACCTCAATTTAGGCCGAACCTTTTGAACCTTGAGATGATGTGATGTTTTTTGTAGTAGGTGGAATGCTTTGTCACTGGAGGTCGTACATTTAATAGACTTCCCACAAGAGCCTTTCCATGGCAACACATTGAACATTGAGTTTGATATGCATGGCTGTTGTTGTTGGATTCAGAGCCATTGAGCCTGTGTGACTATGTCTTGGTGGATTTACTTCTTTAGACTATTCTGCCTGCTTGATGCTGAAGCAGAACAATGTTGGCTAACTTTTCAACCCTTCAATCTTATCTTCTCATTTTAGCCAGTTATATCATTATACCATACTTATATAATGTAAAAGTCTACTGGCAAGCAGGTCTGTTTGCAATGCTCCAAAAAAATTAGCATTCTGTTTACTTGTTAGAAAATATCCCTCTTTTGTGTTAAATAAGCAAAGTGATGCACAAATTACAGCTCTTTACAATGACCTTTCATGAAGCAACAAGAACACGTAAGAATCAATCTTTTTGGCCATCTATTGAGCATCTACGTCATTCCATGGCTCTGATAAAAGGTAAACGGACACAATCTGGAGCCGATGGGAAGCCTTGGCTGCAGGTGGTGGAGGCCGGTCCCACCCTAATTCAGTGTAATGAGTGTGATTGGCTGCCCCCGTGGGTGGATTATGTGAACAACCTCTCAGCCAAGTGGTTTCGCCTTGGGAATGCTTCTCAGGAGAAGCTCAGACTAAATAAGTTTTCGATGTACTCTGGAGGTAATTCAGCTCAATAGTTCAGCTTGCAGCTGAGCTCTTCCTCTATTGTGTGTTCCTAGTGTTTGTCTCTTTCTAGTGGAGGATCTGTCATTATTAGGTTTGATGGAACTTTGTAATGCCCAGCCCTGTTCCTTTTGTGGCCCACCGGCTGAATAAAGACCGTAGATCCTGCTTTAGCACTTTCATGCCTTTGCTTCCTATGCGTTGTGACCGACAATGACCACATTTAACAATCACACTCAGCTTTGATTCCAAACTGGGGTGCTAGGCTACTTTTCTCTCTTCATTTCCAATAAAGTAAGGCACCCAGCCCATAAACACACATTCAATACATAAAGGGGGTATGTTTTTCATCGTCCGAGCGACTAGCCCTCAAGTTGTCTTCCTTGCCGGTCTGTTCATCTGAGCCAATGCTGTCCCTCTTGCTTTGAGTTCCCCCTATCACTTCCCAGGCTGGGTTCCCCTAATGACCAGGTATAACTTGTATAGCTGGGTTGTGTTTTAGTGTCCGACCCTAATGAAAAGCTCTCTCTCCCTCTCTGGTGCAGCCGTGGCCCCGACCCTGCCCGGCCTGCGCTCCGAGGTGTTCAAGCCGTGCGTGGAGGACAAGGACCTGGCCTTCTGTCTGAACGACGGGGAATGCTCCATCATCGAGACCAGAGCAGGAGTGCATCGACACTGCAGGTAGGCGTCTGCGTGCGTGTGTGTGTCTATGTGTGACATTGAGTGTGTGTGTCAGAGTTTGTGTGTGTGTGTGTGCGACATTGTTTGTGTGGGTGTGTGTGTGTGTGTGTGTGTGACAGTGTGTGTGTGTCAGCGTGTGTGGCCGACTATGACAGTGTGTCTATTTGTGTGGGACAGTGTGTGTGACTGTGTGTGCGTATGTGGGTGTGTGTGCGTGTGTGACAGTGTGTGTGTGTCACAATGTGTGTGAGTTTGTACGTACGCACGCATGTGCGTGTGCGCTGTGGTTCAGACGCATTCAGTTTCCTCCCCGGTATCGACGCTTTCCTGTGTTTGCCCTTGTCGTCCAATCTGTGACCTTGGTGTGGTTTTCACACACACACACACACACACACACACACACACACACACACACACACACACACACACACACACACACACACACACACACACACACTACCACACACACTACCACACACAAAACCCTCCAGCTAATGCATGAGTTGATTTGGATCTAAGAATAGGAGGTTAATTTAAGAGTCTAACCAAAACACAAAAGCAGAACAATTACCTGGGTAGTAAGGGGTCTGGGGACATGCATAAGGGACTCGTATTATCTCATGGTTAACCTTATGTTCACATTGAACCGCTATGCAAATGGGAAGTCATATTTAAACCGCTACTCACGAGGAGAACAGGCTCAAAGGACTCAATAATTACAGATCTTGCTCTTATAATCATACAAATTAATAAAACCAAAAGACACGTGTTCCTTACAATGGATCTATTTAAATTAATACAAAAACAATTAATGATAAAACCTACAAAGCCCATAAGCAGGTTGTTTGGATTATTGTGTTTCTTTCCCCACCGGTTGATTAAATTATTTACCTAATGAGGCCCATGGCTAGCTTTTTAAGAGCTTTACTCTCGTCTCACAAACAAACAGCCACATACTCCTACACACATCCATCTCTGACCCATGGAGGCTCTTCACCAGTGAATCCCACCATGGTTCCAGGGGGTCCTCGTAAAGATTTGGTTTTTAATTTGTAATGCTTTTAACGATGTAAAATATGACTATTTTATTATTTAGTTAAACAGAAGTATATGCTGATTTAAGAGCAGGAGTAGAATAAGACCCCTGAGCCTCTTCCACAAAACACACTACAAACGTAATAATGATGCCTCTAAATGATAATAGTTTAATGTTAGTCCCAGGGAAAGCATGCGCGGCCCGGTGTGTATGAAGGGGCACTTCAACTACACTGCTCGGATTTAGGTTCTATTTTTTTCAGTTCTCAGTACTACAGCACGGTACAACAGATGAAAAGTGGTTGGGAAAAACACTGCTTTTAACCATTGCTTCCTACAGCTTAACCCAGAGGTCCAGCGATCACTTCCTGTGATTTTTACCACAGCCTTTCATTCCAGACAATCCAAGAAAGTGATCCCTGCGTGACATGTCATGTTGCCACAACGAAAAAACAGGGTCGATTGATGGCCCAAGGCGACCGATTGTTGCTGAGGGGCAGCACACAAACACACGCACACACACTCAAACACGCAAGCACGCACATACGCACATACGCACACGCACACACACACACACACACACACACACACACACACACACACACACACACACACACAAACACACACATGCACACACACACAACCACACACAACCACACTCAAACATACACACACACACACACACACACACACACACACACACACACACACACACACACACACACACACACACACACACACACACACACACACGCACACACTAATTTGGTGAATGTCACTGTTGTTGATGCCCACACACCCTCCAACGGTCTCCAGTCCCCCCCAGAACTGCGGGGCTGTAATTAGCACCAGAATCATGGCTCTTTTTTTTAACACAAAGTGGAGAAACCTTTTGGGGACCACACCTGGCTGGGGACTCATTTCTCCCTGGCTGAAGGTTGTGGTGTATGAGGGAATGATTACAGGGTTGGTCGAGACCTCTCGGAAATTGAAAGGTTTAACTTGCCTCTGCCGAGCCCCGGCGGTACGTCACGAGAAAGAAAAAAACCTCATCCGACATCAGAAATCACTGTTGTTGATGCCGGGTTGTAGCCCTCCGGGAACGGGAGGAGTCTGAGAGAGGGAGGGAGGCTGTGATGGGAAGGGACCATTTTCACCACATCAGGATAAAATGATGGCGCTACCGTGTCTATCTAGCATCATAATTTGAGGTATTATGGCGTGAAGCAGGCGAAAATGAACTTCTCTATTCGGCTGCACTGATTCCGCCAATCTTCAAAAAGTTATGAGCACCAGCAAATACGCGGGAGCCCTCACCAGAATGTAACCCACCTAGTAGCAATCGATTTAGGTGTTTGTATCGGTTCATTTAAAATAGATAAATCCAACAATGATTCATTCATTTCAGGTACTAGATTAGTAGGAGACGGAGTGATGCTTTTGAAACACACGTTAGATGTTAAAATAATAGTTAATAGATTAAAATCCACCGAACAAAACTCAACATTTTATGGTTTATTTGGCAAGAAAACCTCCATCATGGGTGCGTGCCGGTGGCTCACCGCGTAGAGCGTGTACCATATAGGCTCAGTCCCAAACGCAGCGACCCGGGTTCGAGTCCTGCCCGTGGTCATTTACTGCATGTCCTCCCCTCTATCTCCCAAACCTTCCTCTCCATCTCACTCTATGATAAAGCATTAAAATGCAAAAATAAATCTTAAAAAAACAAAACAAAAAAAATCCATCATTGAAATATTTTCTAATGTATTAAGCTATAAGAGGTTTGATGTCAATAACTCAAGTCTATACGCAGATCTATTATAAAGGGGTTGGAATATGATTGACACAATTTTGAGGTCGAAACAGAAAATCAAGTATAGGTTTTATGTAAATAATTGTTTGTTTATTTTATAGAAGTTATATATAATTACTTTTAGTGTGCTTCGCGTATGTTAACCTTTTGTAAGTCAGTTAGAATGAAGCTATCCTTTTTTAGAATGACTAGAGGGCAATTTCTGTCATTAATTTATGAACAAGTCAAATAATAGTCTTCAAGTTTATGATCTGAGGGGGACGCTACAAACAAAGCTCAGCTCTGTTACTTTAACAGGCAACAGAAAGACAAACCCACACATTCACCTCTGGAAATAGAGTCGGATCATTCCTTTGTCAGGCCTTTCAAGAAAAGATGTGATACAACGCCGTTTATGAATTGATTACAATGTTGTAATCGCTAATTTGACCAGAGTAATTAACGGTCACAAAACGGTCCATTACTACCCATATCTGCACGCAGCCAGGGTGTAGCATGTGTAGTATGTGTCATTTGTGTGTGTGTGTGTGTGTGTATATTTGCACGAAAACAAGTGGCACATAGTCCTTGTAAGGGAAGACCGTTTTAATCCATGCCTTGCTCTTGGAGGCTTTTCTGCTGCACGGTATTACACGAGAATAAGTGCATGCAGAAGATGGATGTATTCACTGAAAAAGTGTATTTACGTTTAGAGGACTAGTGGAACTTAGCGGTCATTATCTCCTCATATACTTCCTCACAGCTGAGTGTTGTTTGTCTATGCAAATGAATCCTGCACTCCATACGCTGTGTGGGTTCCCAAAACAAACCGGCATTTGGGGAATGTATTACACACACCAACCTTGCACATGCACACACACACAGACACGCACAACATATGTTGCTGTTGCGATTTATGAATACAAATAATTCCTATAGGTTTTGAAGCACTTAGGGAAACTTGATTGTGGATATTTCTTAATTGGTAACTTCTTCTCTCATTCGCCGCTGTATTGGAATTTCTTATTGATAAGTACAATGATATTAATGTTGAACTGGACTAAGGGCAAGATCTGATTAAAATCTGATTAGCTTGTATAATTATGTAAAACATTTAGCAGAAGCAGTATTAAAGATTCAATTCGAAATAAAGAGTATCATTTTCTTTTGCTGAATAAATTCGACGAATTACTATTTAATAGAAACATTACAAATTTAAGCATTTTTTAATGTTTTCATTAAGTGACCTAATAAACCAACCACAAGTCATGTCTTCCATGTTTAATCAGTGAATATTGTATTTCGTCTATAAAAAAAGTAGTTTCTGACGCGTTGTGACAGCTGAGGCTCAGAACTAACAAGCTGTTTTTCTTTGATGGGTGCTAATGCAGAAATTAGTCACCATTTCACAACTTCAGTGTGTCACAGCTTCACCCTGTCACACCACATTAATGACAGGATTGGTATTTTCCTGACAAGGGCTGTATGGACATTGACAACAGAAAGCTCTCTCTTCCAAATATGATCCACAATGAATATCAGACTCTCCCACTCTCGTTTGCCAACTGGGCTAAGGTCAAGAGTATTCTCCACCATGCAATTGTGTGAGAGTGTGTGTGTGTGTGTGTGTGTGTGTGTGTGTGTGTGTGTGTGTGTGTGTGTGTGTGTGTGTGTGTGTGTGTGTGTGTGTGTGTGTGTGTGTGTGTGTGTGTGTGTGTGTGTGTGTGTGTTCCGCAATCAATGCAATTGAATGGAGAGGTTGTTATTGCAATTAACATAATCTTCTTATGAGAATGATATGATTAACTGGAGCCATTGTCTGAACAACAATGTCTAGAACACTTGATAGATTGCTGACCAATTAGCCTGCTAGCCACTGTTGGTAATTAAGAGCAATGCTGGCTGTTCCGGGCAAATCCACGTCAACTAATGCCTTCAAAATAAGAGCATTCGCTTCAGCGAATCCCAGTAAACCCCTGTTGGGTATATATGTACTATGTTGAATGTACGCTGCTATATTTATCTGTTAAGGATCTGATGGGAGAGAACATACATAATATAAGGAACTATAGGCTCCATGGACTGTTAGGTCATAGGAAGGCAGAATTGCCAGCTTCTTGGCTCAGGCTTAAGTGAGTTAGACAGGCCGGTTAGATGGAGACTCACAGAAGGAGGGCGTGACCGCCGCGCATCCTCTGCATGTATACTCCCACCACAGGTCTTCTCCTCCCAGCGGGAGGAAGGAGCAGTGGGTGGGGGATGCGGTTGTAGCACGGTACACTTTAATGATAGATAGATGGATAACAACTTTATCAATCCCCCGGAGGGGAATTTCCTTTGCTACAAAAGCCAGCAGCAGTGGGACACAAAGGATAAGATACAATCCAATAGAAATACAAACTATTATTGCTAATGTAAATGCTGAAATAAGGACAAACAGAACAAATAGGGCAAACAAATCAAACGGTATAAACATTATAAATTATATATAAAGTGGCCCAGTACCAGTACTTAAATGCAAATGTACCAGTACGAGTGAGTAGTACCAGTACTAGTACTTAAAGTGTATGAATGGCTCAGCTTTCATCCTGAAATACCCTCGTCAAACAGCAGAGCCATTGCATAACGACCACATGTTTACCCAGTTCATCCAGGAGATGCGTCCCTACACAGTTTGGACACGGGACGTGTGTCAAAGAGTGAATAAATGCTGGACTTACATGCGGTACATCCAGAGTGACATCTCCCCAGAGCCGCAGGGATGGCCGCCCTGTTTGATATGCAAATAATGCGAGCTTGTGTAATTGCGGAGGCTTTAGGATCAGATTGACATTTTCCAGGACCAACAACAGATTAGCCCTCTCTGAAATCCGATGAAATCCCTCAGACATAATTCCCATTGTGAGGACGGCTGTGTAAAAACCCAGAATCAATGCGTTCCCCCATCGATATGAACACGCCTAGGCAAGACGTATCTGTAAAAGATTTATTTGGTCACCACACACGCGCACGCGCATGCACACGCACACACACTCGCATGCCCACAAACACACACACACACACACACACACACACCACACACACACAAACAAACACCCACCCACACACACACACACACACACGCACCATACACACACAGTCACATGTCCACAAACACACACATACACACAAAAGCACCACATTGCATACACGACACACACACACAAAAGACACGCATGTAATAATGTATAGTGTATATTATTCTTTTTTTAAACAATCTCAAATCCGAAGACCCATTTATCACCAAAAAGCTGTTGGCAACTGTTGTAAGAAACCCTGCCGCATTCCCCACTAAACTCTTCATGTCTCTATCTTCATGAGGGGTGTTAATGACATGGCTACGGCGACACTTTATCCTGGGGCTTGAACTGCTTAAACATAGATGATGCAAAGAGACTGCAAGTTAGCTTCCCAAGTAATGAGCTTATCGGGTAGTGAGCTTGCGATGCTGAACAGCATGGTGCCATATGGGGAAAAAGATTGTCCACTGTAGCAACAAATTCAATTGAATTCTCTTTCAACAACATTCAGTGCATTATGTTTGTTTGAATAATAACAATACTTAAGAAATAATGTGCATGTATGCGTGTGTGATGGGGGTTGTGTGTGTATGTGTGGGGGGGAGGGGGGGGGTTCGTATGTGATATTGTTCCAATTGTACAATAAGGAGTATAGCAATGTCACTGTACATTGAATTAGATATTAGCAGAGGCTTAATATAATGATATCATATTATTATTATGCTGTATTTACTCAGCACTGCAGAAGAAAATATGACAGGTTTTTTTCAATTGCTTGAACACATTGAGCAAAAGCTTGAACTCATTAAGACACAACACTGAGAAACATACCATTCACATCTATGATGAATTGAAACTTAACAATCCTTTGTCAAAATGTCACTCTGATGACAAAAGGATACACAGGTATCATATGAATACACTTTCAGATCAGCAGCAACACACTAGTCTACTTTGTATGAAACACTGCAGTCTTTCATATTCACTGTTTTAATTCAGTTCCACAGAAGGCACATTTTCACAACAACCAAAAAATTGATTACTCAATACTGGACATTGCAGTACGATACTTTGCAGTGCAGTAAATTCAGTTAAAGCAAAAATAAAATAAAAATAAACAAAAAAACACTACTGTACTGTAAACACAGAAAAACACAGCAATTGTGCGTGGGTGGGCTTATGGATCCTCGCCTTGTGTGCCGAATCCATCCATGGATTGATCTTACATGTATATGACCATTGGCGGTCATATACACGCCATCTTCAAGCCGAAGAAAAACCTTCTATAGCATTTAGAAATGGCGAGTATATGATTTCTAATTGTTTATGGTTGGTATACCAGTTACGGACCAAGACAGCCCGATGGAAACAACAAACCTGGGCTGCTCTGATCTTTCCTGTTCAGCCTCATCATGAAGTGCATCTAGAAATGTGATGATATGTTGGGTATTGTAGGGACCTATTTTTGCATGATGGTGCAGTTACCCTCAAAGGCTTATGGAGGCACACAATGATATATTTCCCCCGCGCTGCCCCGGGACGTGCATAATTGCCCTTGGGCCTTTTTGTAGCTGGTCTTCAATTTTGTAAGCAAGTGTTTTCAGGTGTGTATCTTAGTATTTTAAATTACCCAATGTGTTTTGTATTTTGAATAGATGTGTTTTCCCAATGCTCCACTGATATTTCATTTTTTGAACTAAGTGTCTTTTGTATGAAATAGTGTGGAGTGTGCAGTAGCGTGTGTTACAGAAAGGAGAAAGTGTGTTGCACAATTGCAACTAAAGTGCAAAGCAGCGCTTTTTTTTAAGGTATGGTTACATGTGTTTAAGGTATAGTAACAACAATTTCAAGTTCTACTACTTTGATGGAAGCATGCGTCTATAGAGTTCAAGCAATTGACAAAAACTGTAACTTTTGGAACATTTTTGTTTTTGCAAATGTGGGTTACAAAAAATATCTAGCAAGGGAATATATGGGAAAAATGTGCCAAAAATACTTAAATATGTATTTATTTTGGTGTAGTAGTGATCAAAAAATGATATGCAGCTACCATCTTGGCCAAGGCCTGCTATCCCAGCATGCACTGGGGCACTTACCTTAGTTCTCTACCTCAAGGCTGAACTGGCCCAGGGACTTAGGCATCTAGCTCTCTCTCTATTCAAACTTTCTGTACCTCCCTCTCAATATTTCTCGATCTGTTTCTATCGCAGACTCCCTCTGTCTCCTCCCTATTTTTCTCTTGGTCTCTCTACCTCTCCATTTATTTCTCTCTCTCTTTCTCCCTCTATTGCTTGATTCCACTTGCCACCACGCACAGCAGCATGGAATTAAACAAAACCAAAGCCAAATAAAAGACAAACAGTGAATATTCATGTTTTCAATGAACATAAATAAACATGAGTTTGTGCTGGGTGATTTGAAACTTTTAACAGAATTTATTTGGCCTTCATTCAGATTCCATCGCTATTCACTTGTGACATTAAAGGGAGCGTAGAGTCTGTCTCCTTTTCATTGTACCACAGACCGGTAGCACCTGAGGTCCTCAGGTGAAACTACTCATTCACAGAGGTTAATAGGAAAAAAAAACAAAGGTTTCCATTTATAGAATATTACGGTACAGGATTTGGGCCACATGATTTATAATTATTTTTTTAGAGTCAGAGTTTAGAGTCAGAATTCTGACTTTAAACTCAGACCTCAAAGAAAATTTCACCTGTGGCCGTAATCCTCTACCATATCTTCCGTAGGTCAGCGTGTGGTTCCCATCCTGTATATATCGTAAATTGACTCTCACTGACCTTGGTTCCTTATCGGTAGTCCACCCATAATTCTGACTTTACACTCAGAAGTCCAAAAAAAATAACCACATATGGCTCTAATCCCCTTCCCTAGCATATGAATCAATGTGTTTGGGTTCACGTGCGTGTCTGAAGGACAGCCCGCTGAAGGCCGCGGCAGCACTGCCACTCCTTACCATCTCCAGGGGAACATATCCTACTGTCCTCTCGCTGACGACGCAAAGCCCTGTTTCTCCTCATCCGGCAATTTAAAAAAAGGAATTAAGAACCACTGGGGACAAACACAGCAGCCGTTGTCGGTGCTCGCCGTCGACACGTGATCAATTAAGCGCCATTACTAATAATTGGCTTTCAGTGGAACGAGCACAACTGCCCATTGCATAAATACTTAATGGTGAAATATGGTTCTTTAATTAAGCGGCTGATGGCTGTATAGAGACGAGGCGGGGCTCAGGCACGTTCTGAAAGCATCGCCGTGATGTCATTGATCTGGATCCTGCCATAAATCTCCTGGAGGCTTTTGAGGTTTCCCTCCCCCCCCCCCCCGGGACGCCCAACCCGGCACTGTTTGAGCCCATCTTGACTTCACACGAACGCAATTACTCTCACGGAGACAACCGCTGTGTCTTGTAGCTCTGAGCAGAGAGATGGAGGTTGGGGATTGTGGGTAGGGGGTAATCTTGAGTGAGTAGGTGTGGGATGCTTCTATGTACTTATAAGTGTACCTTAAGTGTTCATTGCTTGTATGGATGCACGTAAGTGTGGTGTTTGTGTGTGTGGGTGTCTGTGCGTGTGCGTAAGTGTGTGTATGTGCATAGGTGTGTGTATGTTTGTGATAAGGTTTGTGTGTGTGTCTGTGTGTTTGTGTTTGTGTGTATGTGCGTAATTGTGTGCATGCTTGTGCGAAGTTGTGTGTGTGTGTGTTTGTTTGCATGAGTGTGTCTATGTGCGTAAGTGTGTGTATGTCTATGTCTGTTCTAAGTTGTATGTGTGTTTGTATGTTTGTTTGCTTGAGTGTATGCATGTGTGCTTGTCTGTGTGTGTGTGTGTGTGTGTGTGTGTGTGTGTGTGTGTGTGTGTGTGTGTGTGTGTGTGTGTGTGCATGGTTGTGTGTGTGTGTGTGTGTGTGTGTGTGTGTGTGTGTGTGTGTGTGTGTGTGTGTGTGTGTGTGTGTGTGTGTGTGTGCATGTCTGTGTGTGTGTGTGTGTGTGTGTGTGTGTGTGTGGGGGGGGGGGAGGTGTGTGTGTGTGTGTGTGTGTGTGTGTGTGTGTGTGTGTGTGTGTGTGTGTGTGTGTGTGTGTGTGTGTGTGTGTGTGTGTGTGTCTGTTGTGGCAATAATAGGTGTTGTTGGATGATGGTTCATCCACCATTATAGAAAGAAAGGAGCAAGGAAGTGGATTGTATCTCAGCAGTTATTTTCCGCTGCGTGAGCCAGTTTTCCAGGCCCCAGCTGGAGTCTGACAGCAGGAGAGACCCAGATATGATTGGGCAAAACAAAATAATGAACACAACAGGTGTTCATTTCTGTGCATCCATCCCCCGGAGGAGAGACCCCTCTTATGGCCGCCTGCTGGAGGTTTCTTCCCGCTGTGTTTTGGGGGACTTTTCATGTTATTAAGAGGGTGTACGGTTGGGGGGGTACCACACAATGTGGCCTGTGAATGCCTTTGAGACTAACTGTGATTAAGTGCTACACAAATACAATTGAGTTGACTTGACAGCACTAATAATAATAATGAATAATAATTTATGTAATGCTTCTCAAGGTACTCAAACACACTTTACAAGGTCACATATACAAGTGTGTTAAATATAAGGCAAATTCAAATGGGTAAAGTCACATTCATTCATTAAAAAAATATACCAATTTAGCAGCAGAAATGGGGATAGGGACGAGAGGAGAGAATTAGACGTTAAAAATACTGTCAACTCTTTTCGCCTCTTATTGTGGTTGTTTTAACCCTTCCCGTTCTGGACTGGCAGTTCAACAGTCGCCATGCCGACAGACCTTGACGGCTTGAACTAATCCACCTGCGGGTTGCTGCCTCCGTTTGGTTGGACAGGACAATCTCTGGGCCTGGGAACCAATGAGCCGCATCCTCCCTGCCTGGCCTCCAACACAACTACACACACTAACAGACACTCACAGACACGCACACAAACACATATATACGCGCAGCATACCGTGACTCCACACCCACTCACATTAGGGAACACCAGAACTGTATTTTTCCATCAATAAGCCTACGAGTCCTATTTATTAGGGATGTAACGAATCAGGGATGCATATGGGTCATATTGGTGGCGGGACGCCTAACAAAAATACACAAATGAACTTGAATGAACCAGTGACATGTGTAACATGGATCGGTTCATCCAAGTTCATTTGTGTATTTTTGTAGAACCTACCTTACAAAATGAAAGTCATGATTGATCTTTATGATCCGTAAAGAACAGGTCCACTGCGACGCAGCACCTGAACTACAAAGCCTCCAAACAAAGAGCCACTGACCTCCGTGGTCCGTTACAGAATTAAAACCATTTCTACAAAACACGAGTTAGTAGGTTCACAACTTGACATGTCTTTTTATTTTTTATTTTTGTCTGGACAGAAGAAGGCCCCATTTATAGGTTCTGTACGGCTTGTGTCTCTGTCAAGTTAAGCAACGGCAGTAAACTTTCCGATTAATGCCTGGTTCATTTCTGGAAATTAGTCATACCTTGCCGTGGTTGTCGCAGTGTCGTGTTGCAAGGCAAGGACTGGTACTTTGCTATATGGTCATCAACACATTATAAAGTCAAATGAATGTATCTTTATTTTTATTTCTTTGTTTGTGCATGAATCAGTGCACAAACTGGGTTCACAAAGGCCAATTAGTGTGTACCTCCTCATTATCCCTCACCGCGAGTTAGTGCTGGCACTACCATTTCGGGTTTTTAAGGGGTATTTTCATGGGAATCTACCATTTTGGTGTTGGGGCTGCATACATTAAATATGCAGAATTACCTTGAATATAATATTTATATTATACATGAATGGTGACCCAAGCCATCATGCTTTCAGTTCTTTATTTTATTTAGGATTTTTTGGGGAGGGGATTTAAGTCCAGTCCAATAGTCACTTACCTTACAGAGTGCATATAAGTGTATATAAGTGGCACTGTCCCTTCTATTTAATGGTCATTGTTAACATTGGTCGATGGATTTAAACCAGGCTTCGGGCAGCCAATGATACCCTAGTGGGGAATTAATGTGTCGTGATTGGCTTCTGCTCTGCTATACCCCCCCCCCCCCCCCCCCCTCTCCCCTCTCTGTCTTAAGAGGGTCTTGCAGGGAGAGTCTTCCCAGTTAGGGATTTCCAATTCTGTCAATTGCGTCGGATATTTTCAAATTACCAAAACACGACACAGGCCTTATTACTTCTCCTTGTCCTTCTACTTCTTCACCTTCCTCTTCTTCCCTGCATCTGTACGTTTCTTTGTTTTTCACAGGGGACTGTTAACTGATGGAAGCAGCTCAGAGCAGTTCAGAGATGGGAAATTGCCTTTCTAGTTCGCAGGCGGGACCAGAGGACATGCCGGATCACACTCGGCATCCTGGTCTAGACTAGATAAGCTGGATCGTGACATCAGCGGGACCCAAGTGGTTCTTCATTCCCATTGGTACAAGGCCCATGCTAATCGAATATAGTCTGCCTGTGATGTTGTCATGGCTCCGCCCACTATTACTCCCCAAGTTCAGTACAGGTGAAAAGGAATGTGGTCGTCTCTATCCTTCTTTTTTCGGTTTAGGGCTGAATACAGCCTTCTAATTTAGAATACTGTTTCTTCTAAACGGTTTGAGTCAGAATTGATGCTAAGGGCAAGATAATGACCGCTGTTGCTATAAATGGCAAACCAATTACACCTTTGGATTCCTAGGGGAGAGCATTGTTTTCCATTATAACACAAATCTAAGTCAAATTGTTTATTTAGGATTGTAGTGATACAGGTGAAACCAACCGAAAGCTTCGCCCTTCTAGGGGTCCGAGTTCGACACGGGTCTGAGCTTTAGCTTTCAGCTCCCAAGAGGCCGAGAGGGAAGGAGAGAGAGAGACGGAGAGAGCGAGATCGACCGAGTAGGAGAGAGGGTAAGAGAGACATGGGGAGAGAGAGAGCGAGAGGGGTGACAAGGCAACTCTGTGCGAGTGTGGGCTTTGTCCCTCTGGGCGGGGGTCTGTCCTTTGGAGAGAGTTGGAATCAGCAGATCATTATCCGTTCAGACAGAGGTTACAGTGGGTCAGCACGGTTCCCTAACTTTCACACTCCAGTCCCGATGTCTTTATTTCAGCACGGAGTAGCAGTCCTAGTAACAACCGACACCGACAGAGACAGAGGCTGCAGCTTTCTCTCTAGCTCTTCATTTCGCTCAATGGATCACAACCGTCTATTTCGTCATTAGTCTGTTTGTGTACGAGGGTGCTTAACCAAAAACAGTTTATAAAAAATGTAATGTCAAATACACACCGATTATTGTATTTCAGTAGACCTCAAGCGGAGTCCCCAACCCAAGCTTGCGTTACCCAGGGGTTGCCATGGTAGCCACAGCTAGCTTGATGTTCACCTCGGATACAGTCAAAATGATTGACTCTGTGTTTGTATTCAAGAAAACAAGCCAACCTTTCACGCTGTAAATCAAAATGCAAATACCGTTGACATTTTTGCTGTCGAGTCACCGGTCTGTGTGTGAGACCTCTGTTTGGTTGTGAGTCCATCCTGCTGAATAAACACCGTGCTTGTCGGGTTTATTCAAGGGAACACGGTTTGGATTTCTACACACAGACACACACACACACATACATATGAAAGGCGTTATTTATATATGGGATACCATGGACACAAGCGCAACCGAGCAGGCATTTGTACAGAAAAACATGTACACCAGAAGCAGCACGCACACGCACTCACACACACACTCACACTCACAAACACAATCACACACACAATCACACACAGGGAGACGAGGCTGAGAGCTCCAAAGAGCTTCTCCGCTGCTCGTCTTCCCCCACAGTGTACACAAACACATTTTGTGCAGTAAATCCTCTGCTACAGACTGGAGGGACAGAGGGGCCCGCATCCATCTAAGTACCGGGAACGAATGGCTGACGCCGTCCCCCTTCCCGTGTCTTTAAAAGCCTGGGTACCGTGCCACCGTACACACCCCCCACCCCCCCCCCCCCTCCGCCCTCCTCCCACCCCCGGATCTGCCTTGTCCTGCCCTCGCCGGGCCAGCTCTGCCGGAGCCATTACACCGTGACGGCTGTGTGTTTTTGTTTCTTTCATGTTTTGTCTTTATTTTCTTTTTTTTCTTTTGCTTCGACTGGTGTGTTCTGAGCCGATTACAGCGAGAGAAAGAGACGGAGACAGATAGAGAGACAAAGACAGAGAGAGAGAGACCGAGAGAGAGAGACAGAGACAGAGACAGAGACAGAGAGAGAGAGAGAGAGAGAGAGAGAGAGAGAGAGAGAGAAGGGGAAGGAAGGGGACAAGACTAAATCATTGGGTTGAAAAGAGAGCGACAAGGGAGGGGGTGTTCCCTCAAGGACAAACAGGGCCCTTTATATTTGTATCCGGCGCCCTCGAGCTGTCATCAGCTCGGCAGGAGATGGCTCTGGGGAGGGAGGTGCTTGGTGATTACCCGAAGCTTTTGGTTTATTTTTATTTTCTCATCATGGAAGGAGGCTCTCGGAGGGCGTTCCACTTTCGAGAGGCCGTGGGGTCCTCCCTCCAGCAGAGGGGGCTCTGACAGGGACGAGGCTGTTGTACAATTTATTTTTGATTGAAGGAAAACTTTTTTTCTTTTTATTAAATATCAAAATTACATTCAATCTGAAAGTTCATTCTGGTGTTTTAGATGGCAATCTTAAAGATGTTTCTGTGTGTTGTGTCGTTGAAGAGAATGTGAAGGTATCAGAGAATGTGGGGCACCATCTTGTGAGGAAGTCCAACTCTCGTGATCATTAGATGCATCAACACGGTGTGACGTCAACTTAACATTCCCTATTGCCAAATGTAGCAACACAATGGGGATAGAGCCTATGCCCCAATGATGAAAGCCCCTGCATTTGCAGTATAAGGAATTAATAACGGTTGTCAGGGGCCGACAGTCCCGGGAAAATCCCAATATGTTGGTGAGGCGTTTTCCCATCACCCAGCAGTGTCCGTGACGCCAGAGTAAGGCTCCTTAATAAAATGTATATGAATTCATTGCAAGTCGCTTTGGAAAATAGTTTAATAAAGGACATATTCTAAACAGTGTGGATGACGTTATGGTTATAAGAGGTAGCCCCACCTAATTAAATTAGGTTACTTATCACATAATCACCTTATGCTTCAGAATGGGAACAGGTCAAAGGGTAAGCGCAATTAAAGAAATACAAAGGGAGGGAGAAGGCTAATCCAAATTAACCGGCGACATCTGCTCGCCAGAAAGACGCCAGCTGATCTCAGTAAACAGAGGAAAAACTTTGGCCAGGATTACCGACACTGCTCAGGGAAATCCAATCGGCAGGTTAATTAAAGGTGAGCTTGATTAAGGCAGAAAACGCCTGCACTGAATCTGCATTGTTTCCATCTTCCACTGTCTCTGAGCGGACTTGTTTAATCCATTCGACGTCGCTAACGACTTGCAAATTGGGAATAGGCATTCGATACGGATAAGGGTAAACTAACATGGCCCGATGGGGCGCTCATAACTCTGGGACCTGGAGGAATCCACAGGATTTGTGGCTTGGTTTTGTTGATGTTGTTGTTGTTGTTGTTGTTGTTGTGTCTGAGCTTATGGGGAAGTGAACCTTCACAAGTTCACATCGAACCATTCCAACCTCCACCAGACTGTTTCTTAGTCTCAGGCCGCCAATCGATGTCGGACCAGCTCGAAACGCATAGGGCCAGACAGTTTCCAAGAAAAACAGACAGATAGAAGATAGAAGGGTTGGCATGAAAAGAGTTAGTTCTATATTTATAAATGTCTTCATATATTTTGCTCAGTCATGCACAATCGTAGTATCCAGTAGTAGTGGATCACACCACAGTAATGCAACAGCGATTGGCCCATAATGTCATGAAACATGAACAATCTCATATCCGGTAATGTTACTCTTTAGCATATTAACATGTTCTCAAGTACACAAAATCGTCTTTCTTAGTTTGAAAGCATGTTTCTTTAATTCATTTTTTTTTTTTTTGCCAGCTTCATTTAAACGTAGCAGTCTCTCTGGCTTTCCCCACCGGAAGAACTCTCAGGATACTCGTCCCGTCTGCAGAAACGTCTGCGCTGGCGTTGTTCTGTTTGCTGCCATTTCATTTTCTACTGGTTTTCTGCTGATGATCACCTCATCCCTGGTCTTTTAATTAAACCCCTTTTCTCTGGGTATGATATTTGTGGGCTAAACGTTCGTCGAAGCAAACAAGAATCCCCGGCTGTAATGGTGATGTTGTAATTAATTTGGGGGGAGGGGCGTCGGGTGTCAAGGTGAACCCAAAGCGAACAGCACGACCGTTTCATCATTTGTTTTTGTTCTCTTTCCCGTTTAATGGCAACATTCGTCCACCTTTGTTCCTTTGTTTTCATGTATTGTTTGTACTGGGATTCTTTTTTGCCTTCATTGTCCTTGATTTATGCATAGTTTTCCCTTAGAAGCAGACGACACATAATGTGGAAATTTAAATAATGAAAAAATAAAATATCGGGAGTTGGAATTCCGGTATTGTGTGGCATTAAGAGGAGCAAGCTATGGGGAGGCCTGATGAGGGGTGATGAGTGCTGGTCCATCACATTGTTTCAGAAACATTTCCATCGGCAAGAATTTCCGAAGAGTGAAATGTGACAATCTACATCATAATGTGAGACCATCGCCCATATGTTTAATCTGCAAACGAGGCTATCGCAGTAATACAACAAAACATCTGAGAATGCACTCCTCCAATTTCAGTTGCCAGCAAGATCAAATGGGTTCAGAAGCCAGTCTCATCAAAGTGCAGAGCCTCGGAAAAAAATACCATTGTTCGAGACGAAAATGATCAGGAGAGTTGAAGACTAGTATCTGAAACCCTTTTGTGTTAGTCGTTGGCTGAAAGTCAATTGACTGCCCTATTTTGTGTTTGATAAACCAATTGTGAATGGACACACTCTTTTTGCACAGTATAAAGCATATTTAGTGTTGTTCTTAAGGATCAGGTGTATAGCTTAAATGCGATAATTACTTCTCATCTTCTATGGCCCCCTTTCATTTTTAATTTCAATAATCTGGCCTGGTCTAGATTAATGTTCCAGGCTTCCCCTCCTGACCATTTGCATGTGATTAGCATGTTAGCTTGTGTTAGCATGTTCTCCCTGTGTTACGTGGAAGTGGCAGGTTGTAACGGTGTTAGCGTGAACTGTCTGTTGTTGTTAATGACCCCGTGTTATAGGGTAAGTTATTGTTAGTGTTTCATCACCCTTTAATAGTGAACTTTTCATGTTGCCCAGGCGTTACAGAGGGGTTAGATTGTTGAGCCTGTTCAAGCTAGAGTTAGCACATTGTCCTCGTGCTAGATTGAATTTAGCACGTTGACCCTGTGTTATGTGGGAGTTAGCATTTTGAGCGTGATAATGTGAATTTAGCATTAGCGTGAGTTGCCTCCAGCCTCTCATGTTCCCTCTGATCTGAAGAGAAGTGCATACGTTGCCATTTAATACGGATACGTCTGTTGTGTGTGTGTGCATGTGGTCCTGGGTTCACGGTTTCTAACACACCATGAAATGAAAATTAATTCTCAACATTATTTCACATCCACATCTAATCTCAGAGACGGTTACATTTTTATAACATTTATTGTTATAAAATGCACATTGACTGTTATCCATGTTCATTTAAGATATTCATGCTCAACCAATGAGGTACTACCTTGAATTCCCAAAGGTAAAATAACGCTCAAGTTGATCAGAACATTGTTGAATATAGTTAGTCCTATTAGGGATATATATGTTACATTATATATTTTATCTATAATTGTGATAAGCTGGGAACAAACTGTTAAAAACCGTGTAGCCTACCCCGAACTTCACCATCAATGATCAGTTTTGTCGATAAAACATTCAATTCTCACTCTTGGCTATAGAGTTGTTGGGTTCTTTCTGCGACTCACTTTCAGCCAATTAAAACAACCCTTCAGATAAGACGCAGATTTCTTAAATCTTCACTTTAAAGCCAACAGTACAAAGGAAATAGAGCACAATCTCTGACAAATAATTGCATTGGTATTTGAACAAAAAGCAGCAGATGAAACGCGCAGATTAGATAAGACACCAGAGAACTGATAAAAACACCATTTGCAGAAATTAGTTACCTCATTAATGTTAAACCCAGTGCATAGGGCTACTGATATACAACGCATATTGATTCAGCTGCCATTCACAAATCCGTGTGCATTCACTCTAAATCTGGAAGCGTTTGCCTCTGTGACGTGTATGTGTTTTATCCACTTTGGACAAAAGTAAGTGCTGAATGGCTAAATGTATGAAGTTGTGAAAACAAAAAGTTAAACTCAAGAAAACAGGGTTTGGTCGCGGGGCTAATTCACTCACCCAGCGTTTACAACCGAGATGGCCGCTGAGTGTGAACAAGTGGATACGAGGATGGGAAAGGTATTATTTAGCAGTGTGTTTTCAACAGGGAGTTGGAGCCCCCGGGGTGTCTAGCCCAGCCTGTCGTAACCTCATTGGAAGGAGTTGGTGGAAGGCTGTGGCGTCTCAAATCAGACGCTGTCATCTGCCTCATATCATCATCAGACACACTGCAATGTTTTGAGGAGGAGAGCAGAGGGAGGAGCAATATCTTCTGAAGAGGAAGAGAGAGAGTCTGACTGATTGATGGAATACCAACACACACACTTTTTATCCATGACAACTGAAATAATTATTTAAAAGATGAATGCACAATATACCATGGGACCTACAAAGTCTAGCTCCCGCAGATATTCATGCATACGGACACACACACACATACACACAGAGACACACACACACACACACACACACACACACACACACACACACGCAAAAGAAGAGAAGAAGGCCAGAGAGAGAGAGAGAGAGAGAGAGAGAGAGAGAGAGAGAGAGAGAGAGAGAGAGAGAGAGAGAGAGAGAGAGAGAGAGAGAGAGAGAGAGAGAGAGAGAGAGAGAGAGATTACAGCGTTGTGCCATGCCTCTCCTTTAAAGTCCCCAGGTTGGAAGTGCTAATGACATGCAAATATATGCTAACGAGGTAGATGGCTACCCTCTACATTTATTGACAAGTATTTGCAGTGGAGGGGAAACCTTGAAGGTGTGTGTGCACGTCTGTCTGTCTGTCTGTTTGTGTGTCAGTGTGGGTGTGCGTGTGCGTGTTTGTTTGCCCGTGCGTGTCGAAATATTCCCTGTTCTTTTCCTTAGGAAGTTGGGGTGTTTTGCGGTGCATAGAGTAACACCCCCCAAGGCTTTTCAGACAAACAAAACAAACAAGAGGTCTTTGTGAGTCATTGGATGCTGAGTCAACATGCTTCATGCTTCCATTCCCCACATCCATACAAAACAAAAATACTTGGACCAATGTCGTCTGGACCAACGATTTCTCCTAATTCCAAGGTGCACATGAGATCTAGATGGACTGTGAAACGCATCTTTTTAGCCTGTAGCAACAAACATCACCCCGTTAACGTCCCACTGGGGAGGCCCTGATGTGCTGAACGCACCAGCCATGCGGAGAACATTACACATCTCATCATGAATGAGGCGTGCATTCATCATTCGCCTGCGTTTTTTTGTTTTGTTCAATGTAAATGTTTCTCAAGCAGCTCATATTTCATTTGGCTAATATTTGCATACCCAGATAAGGAGCAGAATCAACAACGTGTTTCTCTATTTAGCTCCCTGGGAACCTGAAGAGCTTTGCTCTTAGAAGACAACTTGTATTTCCCGATTCCCGTCCTCATATCTCTGATAATACAGTGATGACTTTGGCTTATGATAACTTTGTGTGTTTGCAGAGCGACCTCGCGAGGTTAATGATGCTGTCCCTCAAATGGGACCGTCCCAGGTGAGGACCTTGTTTACTCTGTGTCTGCGTTCCACAAGGGAAACCACCAGCTGTGTGTGCTGTCTGAAGATACGCCTACTGTAAAACCTACAGTTCTACGCTCTTTCCTGTATGGTGTCTTTTCAAAAGCCTGCATATCAAACCTCATTATTCGGGTTTCTATTCATTTGTTTCTAGTTTCGCAATAATTAATTGAATTAATATTTTCATGTGACTATATAAACAAGAAGGCCATTTGCTATAAGTATGAGTGGAACCTGGTTGGTGTAAGAGTGACCCACTAGCTACATGTGGATGCCTGCTAGCCAGCAGCAATCTTAGCTTCATCTTGGCTCTTGGCTCTAGCCTCTAGATGTGGCTGGGGGAATGCAACCTTAGAACCAAAATGGCCGCTAGGTGAAGATGGCCCATTGGTAATGGCTCAGTGTATATTAGGTGATTTTCACAGGCCATGTTAAAATGAAAGATTTTAGATGAATTTGCTTGAAACTGGCAACTGCTTGCAAAAGAATCACAAGAAAACGTTCTGTTCACGTCGCTGCAACAGGCAGCGTTGGAAACCTAGCGGCTATTGCAGCGGTCGAGACGGGTTTCTTACGCTGACGTTATGCCAGGAGACGGAAGCTGGCGATGCACTGACTCATCACGAAACTAAACACAAACTCCAGGGACTGAAGCTCACTTGGAGAGAGACTCAATGGATAATAAGGCTTCTTGATTTGTCGCATCTCGAGCACCCCTGACATTTCTTAACTCTGCAGAGAGTTGGCTAACTGAGCGTCCACAACAATATTAGGGCTAAAGTGATGCCAAGCGTAGATGACCTGTATTTATAACAGTAGAAGCGCAGCCGTATAACAGTGATATCCAGTACAGAGCCTGACTCGTCTCAGACACACAAGCTTGACTTTACTCAATGGAAAGTTAGCAGAGGGGGAGGAGAGGAAGGAATTGATTCAGGGTGTCGCACACATTCTTGACACATGCTTTTCGTCATTATGTGGAAAACAAGTTTTTGGTTTGTCTGATTTTGTGACGAAATTGGTTTTGGATCAGTGAGAGCAGAGAGCAAAGCTTAATGTTTCATAATCAACTTATCTGAAATTTTTTATTCCTGCCTACCGGTTTGACTGACAGCTTTATTGATCACTGAAATACCATTGACTTGGAATTAAGTCAGTTCAATGGATTTTGATACAGTAAACTACTTTTGCCATGTTGCTGTACATTAGCCTTATACAATTCTCTGGGGCAGCTGCCATGATAGAATCGTGCGGTTGATATGTCAATGCTCTCATGTCAGTGTGGGCGTTATAATACGGCAGCAATGACATTCACCCATTCTTTGAAAGGATCAAATTCATCTTTGGAAACAAGGTTGGAGGTTATTGCACACTCCATGAAAAGTATTAACCATTGATAAATATACTCTGTTGTTGAAAGTTCTGCGTTGGTACCGTCGAACCTTGGTAGAATAAACCAGAACATTAAGACCCAGAGGACGCACAATGGCACACAATACGCACTACCTTGTAAATCTATCATACATGTATACCGAACAATAGAGAGAAGAAAAGAAATGAGGCAACCATGCTTCACATTCTCCATTGGAATCAGTTGGAGTGTTTATGTGATACAAGCTGCCCGTTAGCGAGCCGTTCAGCAGACTGACTCAGGCCCTGAAGTGGGAGAGTTGAGGCGTTGTGCTCAAACTAGGTCAAACAAAATGGAGGGAGGAGAATAAAATGGACCATCCAGACGCCTTCTTAATGGAATCACAGGCCAAGCAGTTCCATTCAACTGGCCACAGAGAAGAGAAAGGCCGAGTGTAGTTAAAAGCTTCTTGGTGCACAATTTAGCTCTTTTGCTGTGGTTCCACTCCATTTTGTCGCGATGGTGTGTCTTATCGTCTCCAACGGAGCCCCACTTTATGCGGACGCTTGCTTGTGTGACCATGTTTCTTCAGATAACCGGCAAAAATAACCACCAGAAAACCTCCCGAGTTTTTCTGTTTGCTTATGATTTATTGTGTTTAACGATCATTGTAATGGCGGTTGTTTTACAAGCCGTATAGGGACAACGCGGACGCGCGGGTGGATCACCGTTTTCTCTCCGCCTTTTTTCCTCAGCCCAAAAAGATTGCATTCTCTTGTTCGCACACAGTTGACTGTTTAATGAGTTGAATGGGCGAGAACATAGTAATTACTAATGACAAGCTGTCAATCATTGTCACACAAGATGGATACAAAAATAAGAACAGTCTCTAAAGAACATCGATCATGTTGTTGATAATTTATTCCCAGTTTGAAACGGTGAATTAGCATTAGGCTGGTGCACACACACATGATTCATCTTAAAATGTGTGGACGTGCGTTGTCCTCCGCGCGCTGTGGGCTTGCTCACTGCAGGACCGTGCGTGTGAGTGTGTAGCCTCTGGTGCCAGATGTTGTCCTGTCACCATAATTGCATGGGAATTAACGATAGCACTTATAGATTCATTCCATGGTGAAGCTATTAGCGGCAATTGTTTCCCTGCCGTCAGCGTGCGTCGGCGCAAAAATAAAACACAACAACTCAAGGAGCGAAGTGTCACGGTGTTCTGGTTCTGTTACCGGGAGATGACATTGTTTCTGTTGGTTGCACATGTTGCTTAAATATGGTTCCTTCTCCCATGGAGAGAGATCTTTTTCCTACATATGTTGTGTTCTCCTCTGTTGCAGAGAGAGTTTCTATACATCATATCAGATGGAATGATATAACTATGGGCCGACTGCCTTTCCCGCAGTTTGTTTTCTTCCTGAGCTATGTGTGAAGCTGGTTTTGTTTACTTCAAATAAGGCCCCTCCATTTTCAAGCCGTCACGCAAGCAAGCACGCACATATCCACATTATTTGCATGAGGTATAATACACATTGATGGCAGTTAGGAAAGTCTAGTTAAAAGACATTTTAGACATAAATCAGCTAATTATCACATTCTTTTAACAAAAGAAGAAGTGAATACGAGGGCATCAGTAGCTCAGGAGGTAGAGCGGGTTGACTGGTAACCGGAAGGTGCTAGTTCAATCCCCGGCTCCTCCTAGCTGAATGTCGGTGTCCCTCAGCAAGCTTCTCACCCTGACTGCCCCTGACGAGCCGGCTGTTGCCCTGCGTGGTTGACAAACAGCGTCAGCCAAATCCCCTAAATGAAATGTATCTAGATATAATGACAATACTGACTCAATAATATATGCAGTAGACTGAATCATGACAGGTGTGTTATAACGACCAGGGGCAGAAACTTTAAAAAACATGTTTGACCGGTTGCTATGATACGACTGCTGGGTCGGAGTATGCAGGTGTGTGGACTCTTGATTTTGTTTACTTTGAATACCAAACGGGCCACCTGTCAACCGACGGAGGCGGGGGCACAACCCATCTCTTGATCTGACACCAAAGTAATTAACCTTTTTAGTGGCCCTCATTTTTATTTTTCATTTTATTTTCAATTTCCTACCTGTTTTCAAGGCTGTAATTACACTCACTTTTGGTTTAACTCTCGGGAAAAGGTCGCCGAAATAGGTTATTTACCCCATCATGGCCTTTAACGATGGAATCATGCTGATGAGCCAAAGTCATTATCACACCGATGCAGCAGACCAATGTGCAAAACATTCGGATGCCAAGTTCCTTTATTTTTAACATGTTTTTAGTTTATTTCGGCTGTGGTGCCAGAATGAGTGTCAGTTTAACCGTAGGCCTGGGTCTTTTCGGTGCTTCTTCTAATCGTTCGCTTGAGCTGGATTGACCTCCTTGTCTTCAAATGATTTCACTGAGGGTGCGTTGGTTTTATTCGTCGCAGTGACAGGTGTTCCGCAGCCAGGGTTGAGTGTACTTCATCGTCATGGTAACACCACTAAATGACGTCCTTGCCAAGAAACAACATCAGGGAGTTTAATTAGTAGTCACAGTGGAAGTAGAAAAGGCTTCTGAATAATATCATGCAATGCTCTCTAAACCGCAATAGCAACAAATTTAAACTTTCATCTGGGGATAACTATAAAAGTAACTCCTGAATATTGAACTGTTGGAGGAAGAGCAAACAGACTGATCTGAAGACCATATTTCCTTGGACATTCAAGAACCTGAGCCTCCAACATCCTGCGTCTGCAGGACCTGGGATGAACGAGGGATCGAAGCCAGGGATCATTGCTAGGGATCATACCAGGGATTATTACCAGGGATTGTACCAGGGATTATTACCAGGGATTATTACCAGGGATCGTACCAGGGATCATACCAGGGATTATTACCAGGGATCGTACCAGGGATCATACCAGGGCTTATTACCAGGGATCGTACGAGGAATTATTACCAGGGATCGTACCAGGGATCTTCCCCCCCCCCACCACCCGGCAAGAACACTCACAATAAAATCTGCATGAAAAACGCCACTGATTAATACACGCACTGATACCATGTGTATCGGACCAACTTTACATGCAGCTCAATGTCAAAGGTCGGCAAGAAACAAAAAAAAAATCCCTAGAGACATCGTAAACAAACACACACACGTGCATGGTCCACTCGTTCCGGATGGCTGATGTCCCGCTAAGTGCATATTAAAAGGCCCTACCCTCGATTGGACTCGACTCGACACAGGTGGAGGGAAGGGAGAGACAGAACCGCCCGTGTTACCATTTGTTTGGAATCTTCGGTCAGCGCGTGTACTGGAACTTTGAACTTCAGTTTGAATGGCCACATAAAATAGCGCAGCTTGTCATACTTATGAAGGAGACTTAAAAACAAGACCTGTTTTACGCTCTGCTCTCTCCGCTAGTGTCCTCTGAATGGCTGTGATCCTGGTCTTGGAATTGATGCAGTGGCACGATGCAGTGGGTTTATTGGCGGATCACGAGTTACTTTATCACTGGCCATTAGCCACGGTGTCCAAAGTTACTGCAATGTTGCCTGACGATCAATACTGCTCAGAGCTCTGGGGACTGGCCGGCCAAGAGGCCAACCTAATCCTTTGCCATAAATCTGCATGGCTTGCAGAGTTGGCCACTAGCTTAGCGCCAGACACTTCCAACTGCCGACTGCCAGACTGAAACAGGAGATTTTTAGGATTTTAACCGATCCTCAATGCGGTATTAATTTGGTATCTTCTGTGATCATTTGGTATCTTTAATTAAAAAAGACTAGCGTCAATCCAAGGTTAGCTGGCTGGGGGATTCCTAGATGAGATTGCAGGCCTATGAAGGGATTCACAGTCCAAATAGAATATGATGGGTTTCTTTTTTTATTCATCCATAGCACCAAGTAATGAGCTGTCTCTGCATATGCCCCCAACACAAGCACTCCACAATATCTGAAGTTATTTTCCACTTCTGGTTACAATAAAGCTCCTACAAATACCTCTTTATAAAGGGTAATTAGTGATGGCTGTTTCTTTTTTCTCTCTTTCATTTCTGAAACCATTTCCAGGAATGCACTAATTCTTGTTTCTTATACAGAACCAAAATCTGTCACAAACACACACACGCACACACACACACACACACACACACACACACACACACACACACACACACACACACACACACACACACACACACACACACACACAGACAGATCCTTCACTTGGCGTGTTCAGCTGATAGTCTTCATTGGTAGAACACGAATGCCAGCCCAGTCCCATTATAGAAATGGCTGCTTGTGTGCTGAATTGATCAACAGCGACAGCAGTTTTCCTCAGTTCAACCAAACATATCATAGACTCTAGAAGTACTCAGGAGCAGGGAGGAAAGAGAGAGAGAGAGAGAGAGAGAGAGAGAGAGAGAGAGAGAGAGAGAGAGAGAGAGAGAGAGAGAGAGAGAGAGAGAGAGAGAGAGAGAGAGAGACATGATTATCTTTTGCGCCGTGAGGAAGTATAAAGCAAGATCGAGAGAGAGCTTCCTGGTTAGTGTGAAGAGCAACTCAGAAATCCACGCAATGAAAGTCACAATTAAGAAAGAGGGGGGTGAGGGTGATAGAGCAGAGCAGAAGCCAATCACGACACATTAATTCTCCACTAAGGTATCATTGGCTGCCAGTAACCATGGTAGCCTGGTGTAAATCCATTGACCAATGTTAGAAGGGACAGTGGCACTTACACAATGCTATACTTATATGCACTCTGTAAGGTGATGACTACTGGACTGGACTTATATCCCCTCCCAAGAAAATCGGAAATAAAAGAAATTTCAGAAAGAATGATGGCTTGCATAATCAATTAATCAGAATTGTTTGTTTCTGAGAGAATGAATTGCCTTTGTGCAAGGCACTTCATTGACTGGTACACACCCGGTCTTCAGCCAGACAACAGGTGTACATGTGATTGTCTGTGATTGGCCATTATATGGCCACTAAGAAGAAGCAACATTGATCTTAGTGGGGTTGACTTGCTGGATAGTGCGCCATTAAAAAGCTAGTATCACAGGAGTTGATTTTGATTGTCTCTTATTAGGCATTAAAGGCATTATTCAAAGAGTAGTTGGAGTATCACCTCCCTACTTCTTACTATCAAAGTTGATCCTGCCCCACCTGCGTAAATATCAGTGAGGATGACAGTCCCCAAAAAGTAGGACAAATGGAAAAATCACAGCCAACAGTACACAGTGAAATGCTTAATTAAAGTAAATACATGCATCAGTATTATTGAAATAATAATATTTGCATGAAAAAACAATAGTCATAATAAAAGATGATCCAGAATACAGCAATATGAAGTCAATGACAATCATATTAGACAAAAACACATCAGTGGGCACACTACACTGACTGTCTCCATTTAATCTAGGCAAGTGTGTTTGTGACAGCCTTTCAACACATACTATTAACACGATACTATACAGGAGAAGTACCCAACTCACTTTGACCAAAGGTTAAGCCTTGATTTTCCTCTCATGAAACCAAGGGAAGTGTTTGTAGTACGGTTCATGGTTTTGCTCACCATGCGTGTACTTCTTGTCTCAACGACGCCAAGTCAACTTTGACCTTAGATTCTGTTAGGCTGTCAACGTGTGGTTTTTGTCTCAACTCTCTTATTAAGTTAGCCTGCTCTTGTTGGAACCCATTGCTCTTTTTTCTGGTCTCCGTTTCATCCCCTGTTCAATGTGTCCTTGTGATTTCATTGTTCTGTCTATTTAGCTTTTTTTTGTGTGTCTTGGATAATGTTTTATCCAATCAAACTTAATTTATACTACCGTGTAGTAATCAAAAGGGCTTGACTATTGAAACAACACAACAAGAAAAATAAAGAATAAATTCAAGGAAACATCAGTATCCCAGATATTAGAGAAAACAACCCAAACATAGAAAGAACTGCTCACAGGGAAACAACACAACAAGAACAATATATGCGTGCACTTTACTATAAATTAAACTTGTGTCCAGTAAGGCCCCTTATATCATTCCTATAACTATATATTTGTTTAAGTCTTTGTGTTACATTATTGCTCCACATGATTAATCAGTATGATACGTTGGCCATCATGTCTTTCCCTTAATTCCTATCATGATAGGCTACTGAATAGCTGTTAGCACCAGCTTTAAGCTAAACCTCTGACGGTTCATATACCTAAATAGCTCTATCTTCACACAGCTGAATGGACATTTCCAATTATTTGAACGACTCCAGTGTGCATTTATAGGAAATAAAGTGCTGAGTTATCTCATTGCTAAAGTTAGCTCACTTTCATGAATCCTTATAAATACATTAAAAAAATACATTTTAGTGTTCATTCGTAAGTAGGCCAGGGAGGCAGGCCAGAGCTGTGTGTTCCGTTGACGAAATGAAATCTTTATTCCTGCATACCTTTAACTCAGAATCTTTGAAAACATGGGATGGAACTACTGAAAAAGGTTATGTATGTGTTCCCTAGCAGTGTTAACAAAATCAGCTAAAATAGTTATGCCAATATCTCCATTTAGAGGTAAAATGGTGCTGCACTTACAACAATTTTTGTTCATATTTACATAATTTTTTTAAGCGCCAGTGCATGTATCCAGCAGTGCCCCTAGTGGCTCTCGCCCCTCCATTTGAGAACCCTTCCATCACAGCACATATCTCCTTGTTCGACAGGCTGGATAACACAGCCTCCCCCAGCGTGGCTGTAAGCGGCGAGCGAGCGCCGACGCCCCCTGCTGTGAATGAAACATTAGATCGGAGTACAAGTTATTTGGATCAAAAGATCACATCGTCGCTGTTTAAAGGTTGCTGAACAAACACTTTTATTTATTCATCATCCCGACGCTGGGTCTGTGTGCAGTCTGAAAATCCATGCATAGGGGGCGCGTCGGGCCATTTCATATGGGTGTGAATACCGACATACAGAAATGAGAGGTCGATAAAAACGAGTGTGTGTGTGTGTGTGTGTGTGTGTGTGTGTGTGTGTGTGTGTGTGTGTGTGTGTGTGTGTGTGTGTGTGTGTGTGTGTGTGTGTGTGTGAGTGTGTCAACAAGCACAGTGAACACTTGTATTCAGAGCTTAGAGGGAAAGTTGCCAGAACATTCAGATAAACTGCCAACAGAGCTAAGGGGAAGCTTAATATTCACAACCACCACCATTACAATCCTCTCTCTCTCTCTCTCTCTCTCTCTCTCTCTCTCTCTCTCTCTCTCTCTCTCTCTCTCTCTCTCTCTCTGCGGCTCCTTCACTGGCCATCTCTCTATCTCATTGTCTGTGTCTCTCTCTCACTCTGTCCGTCTCACCACTACCATCCCCTCTCTCTCTCTCTCTCTCTCCCCCCTCTGCCTCTTTCCCTTCTGTCTCTCCTTCATTCACTTTCTCTTCATCTCACGCTATCAAGCCTGTCTCTCTGTTCTGCGTTTCCCTCTCTCCTTGTCGCTCTAAGATGACAGCTTCTGGCATTTCCCACCGATACACAACTCTTCTTTGCATTTGCATTATAAAGGGGGATGGCTCCACAGAGACACAAATTATGCCTTTCGCTCCAGCCTAGGGAATTAGTTTTTTGTGTTTTTTTCCTGACGAATTTGCACAAAGCCAGGCAGCCTTGTGATTTCGGATCTTCACCCCCAAAAAATATTATTTAAGACACAAATGAATGAAACACGCCTGGACCGAGTCCACACCACAGAGCTGGTTCAGCGACTCAACTTTAAACATTCATGTGTTCCAGAAACTCTCTCCCTCAAGACAAGAACGGAGGTGTCAATTATTCAGAGGTAGAATCTCTTTGACAGTGAAAGAAGCAGGCGGCCAAGCCAGGGAAAGCCATTAGCCATGACGGCCACAAGTACGGCTACCAACACTATCAACATGAGCCTTATTCACATGAGTTCATCTTACAAACTTAATTTTGTTAACTAATAAAAAATGGGATTGCGATATTCTAATGCTCTATGCAAAAACGATTGTGAATAAACTCTGCCTTTGAAGGACCCAGGCTAAACAAGATCGAAAGTCGCTGGCTGAATATTTCAAATGTCGCTCTGCATGTTAAGAGGCCTGCATAAAAAAGTAATTGGCTCATTTTAGTTTACTGATAAATCTGTTTAAATAATGCTGTACTGTTAAAGTGGCATCCTCTACGTTTTTCAAGTGAATAAATGTCAGTTCAGTCCCTATCTATTGCTGAATGAGGTCACACAATGGTGATTGAGTTTGTGGCCCACTGACAAACCCTTGCAATCGCGTTATTATGAATGTTATGAACTGTGTGTCGGTGGCGACACGGTATGTATCTCTGACGAAATGCGTCTTATCGCCAAGGTGATGCCCAAGTGGAAGATACGGTTGCCTGAGTGATTTAAATTCAGGACTGTTAGCATGAACCAGATACAGCGACCGACAAAGTATTCGAGGGGTAGACATTGTAGCTATCAATTAAGCTGGCAATTAGCCACTCAGATATCAAATATATTCTACAAAATGCATTTGGGCGTTAAATTGCAACTGTCACCGAGTGCTCTAACAGTACGTCGATTAGCCTCCAGTATGTTGCAACACCAACGGAATTAACCCATATTGTATGAGCAGTTTTTTAGCAGCATTATTTGTGGCTGGCTAATCCACAATAAAAAGATGATTGTAGTTGCTGAATTGTGTGCCTGCCAACCGGTTTGGCAGAGCACAGCTAGCCTACTTTGTTCTGAAACGTTGTATACCCCTGTGAATAGCAAAAGAGGGTATTTAGGGTTATCTGAATGGCGCCGCACACATATAAGAGCGCTTAGCTTGTGTTAGCGTTGAGCTAAGTAAGCAACAGCGCTAATCTCCTCTGTGTTTAAATTAATCTTGTCCCGCCTTTTCCAGTGGGGGTCCCGACTCCCCACTTACAATCCAAAAATAGAATCAACTGTTCCCAGGAAACCCATTCTCTTACATGAAGCCCTTGTATTTTGCTGTTCATCTAAATCTACACCCTTATAATGGTCACGTGCAAACCAATGGGTGGACGTTTCTGCCCACCTATAGTAGATCCATTGCATTGGTCCACCCTTGTACACTTTCCATACAGCTCCTGCCTATGGAATCGTGCTTGAAGTCATTCTTTTGTCAAATAGCTTTACCTAGATCCACCTGAATTATCCCAGCCCGCCACCACCATGATTGAATATGTCGCCAGAAGAAGATGAGCACAAATCTGAGCCCCCCCAGAAAGGAGGTCTGCATTGTGTGTTTTATGTCTGCCGGGGAATTGCGAGCACATGCTGGTCTGATATAACTCCAGTGTTGAGTGTGTTTGTGTCTGTGTGTGTGTGGGTGTGTGTTGAAAATTGTATCTGGGAGCAGACAATAGCAAACGTATTACATGCATTGGTGGCAGATGAAATATATTCTTTATCTCTGGTGGTCGACTATGTGTGGCTATATAGGATTCAAAATGGCCGCCGCAGGCTGGTTCTGTCTGGCCGGGGGACCCAGAGGGATTTAAATATGAACAATACAATCACTGTAGCTCTTGTCTTCTGTCACAAATCTGCCTCTGTTAATGATACTCTGCGGTGTCACACCTCTCTTGTTCCCCATTACTTTGTGTACTGTGTGTGCGTTGTGAGTGTCTGTGTGCGTTGTGTGTGTGTGTGTGTGTGTGTGTGTGTGTGTGTGTGTGTGTGTGTGTGTGTGTGTGTGTGTGTGTGTGTGTGTGTGTGTGTGTGCGTGTGTGTGGGTGTGTGCAGTGATGATAAGCACAGAGCGATAATATTTTCTCAGGTAATTGGGCTTCTTCTCAGACATAGCATGACTTGCAAAGGCACTTTTCTTTTTTGCCAAGACAAATTCTTCCCTAATTGACAATACACTGGTATAGGTTGAATAGGTTATAGCATTCATAGTTTGGAATTAAATGTGCAATGTTGAGCGTGTAAGAATAATTAAGTTGAACCAACACTTGAAAGTCAAGGTCAGGGCACTTTGCTGCCTTGATCAGAAATCTCAAAGAAAACAGGGCAAAGCATGTATGAGATGAATGCTTCTTAACACAAGTGTGAAACATCAAACATTTATGGTTAACGAGATGTTGGTGGGCCGGGTTTCATTCCACCCTTGGTTGATTCGAGTGTACCTCTGTGGATCTGAGAAATGGGATGATGTTTGATGGCTTTGTAATGGAATACAAATATATGCCATCTCAGATACACCTTGTATTATTCATGAGAAGGAGGGGGGTAACATGTTGCCGGTGGTTCACAACCCTTTTGGGGCTTAAGCCCAACACCACCATCACAATTGTCCAAAAACCTTTCAAAATTGTGCAAGAATTTGCATTACTTGGAATATAGATTCAATAGTGAAGCAAATCCTAAATAGTCGTATTATATTGTAAATCGGACTTACTTTATCACTCGCTCAATAACTTGCTTCACTAAATAAACAACAACATTCACTTCAAGTCCCTTTCAGTGAAAGTGTCTTCTATAATCTATATGATTGAAGCAAATTCTGTACTATAATGTGCTCTGTAAGTGTATTTTCTCTGCTGCATCTTCTCTTTGTCCTCTTAACTCTTAGAAGTGAAGACATGGTACCAAGTTGATGTTTTTGGTTCCTGAATGAGCATTGAAGTGGAAGGTCGATAAACGTTGTTATCCTTTGTTACTAATACCTCCATCGACCACTGCTGTATCAGCCAACACAAGCAGTGATACCTTTTGGTAGGTGTGTCGTTTTAAATTCTCTCTCTCTCTCTCGCTCTCTCTTAAACATAAACTCACAAGGTCAACATGACAAGTCAAAGATATAGTCTTAAAATAGAATAAACATTGTGAATATTTCCCTTGTTGAAGTATCATTAGCGTTGCCCAAAGTTGCTGGTTTAACATTCACACATTAGCTCGCCTGTATGTTTGTTGTGTTTGTTCACGGCTGAGTATTCTTCATGACAGACGTTTAAATTGGCCTCTTGCTGTATGACCTGCGTCAGTGTGTAGGTGTAGAGGAGTGGTTTCACACCAATTATCCCAGCCACCCGGTCTACTTTTGGGTCAGGGGGGTTGGAATGCTTTCTTTGCACTTTTTTGCTGCTGTGCGTTAGCGTTGAAAGCTTATTATACCACGGTCTGGGGGAATACTCGATTCTGATTGGCTGCAGGGTGTGCATTAAGCCCTGATATACGGACACCTGCCGAGAAGTTGTAGTCAAATTGTCTGTTCAGCCTTCAAAAGGAGAGCTGGTAAATTATGAAAAATTAATTAAACTAATCTGACAAGGCGGTTATATGCTAGACCCTAGAGTATCTGTGGTATAGAGGCGCAGACGATTTTCGAATTATAAATATGTACAATGCATAACGTTAGCTCTCTGGCACATAGCTGAGCGGACTAGAATACCTCCAGTTTTCAAGTCGTAGCTAAGGTCCGTACTATTTACTGGAGGAGTGAACAACGTTTCCATTGCATAAGGTCCTTACGGGAGGGTAATGATTGTTCCAGGTATTAGTCAAACCCTCAGGCGTTACCAGGGAAACTAAGGTATGGCTTGTATAAAACTTTATATTTGGATTGTAAACCGCATGAAAATATAAATGAATGCTCTTCATTTATTTTCTTTGGCAAGTGACCTTGGTATAAGCGGGATAATGCCCTTCGAGGTGTCCATTATCAGGAATTAATGGACTTTGCGGAGGCAACTGTCCTCCACTGTGCGTCGGACGGTTCTAAGGCCTCCGCGTCGTCCATTAATTCCTGATAATGGACACCTCAAAGGGCATTATCCCTTACATAATCCCCATTTGTTTGGTCTCAACTAGGTTCTTCGCTTAATGACTGAAGGGAGATTTCAGATGTGTGGCCCCGTAATTGGGTTGTTTGGGGGTTTTGTTATGCAAAAGAGCATTTAAATGAATGAGGTAAATGAAGGAGAAAGGAGAGGGATGGCTTGTTGGTCAACAGCAGCACAATATAACTACATCATGTGTGTAAGAGCTACTCTCTCAAGGTAAATGATGTTCTGAACACATCTTTATCCTCAGAAAATCTAATTCTAATCTGAAAAACGTTGAATGTATTTGAATGGAAATATTTTTTCTTAAAAGGGAATAAAGTGGCTTTTCTTGTCTGCCCTTTTTTGACTTGAATGAGAACTGTTTGATCTTTTACACACGAAGTCCCAGTAGCGTTCCCTTTTTCTATTTACACTTCCTGTTGTAGTGAAGGCCAACCGATGCCTGCTCCACCATAGCATATGTAGGCCTACCCTTTGTGAGCTCACTGAAAGCATGGCGATTTTCTCGACAGGTCAGGGTAAACAGAGGAGGGGGATTATTTGGGAACGAGGAGAGTTTTATTCATCACCGTTGTTGCTATGTTTACTCATCATTTCAGCCATCTCTAGAGGAGCGTTCAGCTTGTCTTGCTCGAAATGAACGATTCAGATTAAGTCTTTAACTCTGCAATCCCCTGACGCACAAAATGCATATGCCGTCCAAACTGACACGTCCTTAACACAATAACAAAGAGAGAATCCACTTCACAGTAGCGGTTATAGTCAGTCTTCAGTTAAATGTAATTATGTATAATGTATTTATATTAATGCAGGCTCACTGTAGGCTACCTTATTTTCAGACTTTCCCATTTGAAGTACATCAACAAATTCACACCTCAATTGAGTGGGAATCATTAAAGTCACTGGGTTCTAAGTGTATTTTGTGCCAATACATTTTTCCCCCTTCACCATTTCTTTCCCTTTATACCAAACATTTAGCAAACACATCCTTCCTCTTTTAAACAGCACTCAGCACGAGAGCACACACACACACACTTAAGTGCAAGCTCTTGTTTAGTTCTCCTCCGTGTATTAGAGTGTGCCAGTACAAAAGCCATGTTATGGAGGAAAAGCTACAAGTAAAAACAAGAGACACAGGGAATCAAAGTGTTTACGGCCGCACAGCGCATCTTAAAAGCACCCAGCAGGTTGCCTTTGAATCCACCAAGTTGTTGTCCAAAATAAGGTTGTTTCTTTTCCCTCCTCCGCCCGCCTCGTGTCTCTGCGGGATCGGCCGCCTTCCATGAATGCGAGCCAGCGAAGGAACGGGGATGTGGTACTATTGAACATGGACGGGGGGGGGGGGGGGGGGGGGGTCATGTGACCGCGGTAGGGGGCTCCTGATTGGCTGCCACCTCGCCAGGCGTTGATGAGCACGGGCCTCTCTGCAGGAGGGGGTTCCCTCGCAGGCAGCAGGTGGATCATTATCACAATGAAAGGAGAGGTTGGGATCAGTCACCTAGCTTATTATCTGTTCAAATGCTGTTCACTGGGTTTAATTGTTAACTCGTTGGCTGAAGTAACCTGGTTGACTGACTACTACCTAACCCTAGTGTGGTACCCGAGTTAACTGAGGTTAAGGGAGGTGAACTGGTTAACTACGGTTAGCTGGTTAAGTTAGTTAAACTGTTAGGTAACCTGATAACCTGGTTAACTTTGAGTACCTGGTTAACTGGGGTAACCTTATTAATTGGTTACCTGGTTTTCTGAAGTTAGTTAATTAGCTTTGGGTAACTTGGTTACCTGGTTACCTAGATAACTGAGTTTACCTGGTAAACTTTTGTTTACTTGGTTAACCGGTTACCTGGTCACTGCTAACTGAGGTTACCTGATTAACTGGTGGTTAATTTAGGTTAACTGAGGTCATTTAGTGTTCATCCAACATTCAATACATTCTAACTTCTAGTAGTCCTATCTGATCACGGGCGGGAGAGGTGTTGTTGTGTTTAAATTACAGCATTTGTTTTGTCGGAAGTCGGAATACAATTTGAATTATCTTCTTCTTACACGGCACAAGCAAAGACTTTTGAGAGGAAAATTGCTTTTCCCTCTCATGAATCCGAACATCATATTACATTGGCAGCAATAATGAATGTTTGTGCTGCTCCGTTCTGATGCAGCTGTTATTACTGTATTGAGGAAAAGGCTGAATTTAAGATCTCTAGTTCCTCGACCAGAAATTCCAACCCTTCAATAGATAATTCATAACCCACGTATTTCTTTCATACTCTTTTTTTACTTCAGCTCGGTCCCTCGGTTGAAGCAGTTACCAGATAATGTTTCACCTTCATTCTACTAACTTCTTGAGAAATGTTTGTGGGATTAGAATTTCCTGAAGGCTAACTTTTCAGCACAGCAAGATCCCTTTTGAATGAGAAATAAAACCACTAATCCACTTGCCACAGGAAGTCGAGGAAGGGCCGTCCTGGGATTAACCATTCTGCAATGTTTTGACCAGTGTGGCCGAAAACAGGCGTGATGTTGAATCTACCGCAGCTTTTATACCGCGCCTCCTCGCTTCCCTTTGCTCGGCCGAGAGATACGACTGTTGACGCAGCGCTCGGAGATTAAAATCCTGCGCCAATGCTTTTTATTGTTTTATTTGCCAAAATAAATTATTTGTATGATTGCATGCGTGTTCGGGGCACATGCACACACGCACGCACACACACACACGCACGCACGCACGCACGCACGCACGCACGCACGCACGCACGCACGCACGCACGCACGCACGCACGCACGCACGCACGCACGCACGCACACACACACACACACACACACACACACACACACACACACCCACTCACAGCTGATGTATGAGGCCCGAGGCTTTGGCATGACAAAGGTAATCAGCCACACGTAGCAATCTAATTAATAGCTACAACTGCGACTCCCTGTGACGGAGGACTAACCCGGTCTGTCAGCTGACAGTCTGGGGACAGGGGGACATACACGCTCCTGGCCTGAGGACAGTGGCTCAAATTAAGTCACCGTGTTTTCACTGCTGTCGTGGCTTTACAGCTTGCTATGTATGGTTAAAATGAAATCATTGTCTTCATGACTCCTGCTTTTTTTCTTCTTTCTTTTAATCTTGTAAGGAGAAATTGGGATGATTATACCCTTGGAACACGATAAGATATATCAGATGAGACAACAAATTATCTGCGGTATTGAATTATGGGGTGGTTTGTAGGTGTAAGGGGATGATGACGATGATAGCAAACGGCAGTATGGTAACCATAGCATCAGGAATATGAAAATAGAAACATGACGTGGACAGTATATAAAAGTTATAACATATAGTTGTATTACGAACTATAACTCAGTGCTGAGTTTTATTAGTGTTTTGGCTAGCCTCAAGCCAAACCCACTCACCACAACCTAAGTTTACAAGCATACAAGATTTGATTAGATGAATCTTTATTGTCATTGCCCAAGTACAAGTACTAGACAACTGAGTGCAGCTTAGCATGAACCGGAAGTATAACACGGTGCATAAATAACATGAGGTGTGTCGCAAAACATATAAGTCGAACCTTGCAGCCACAAGCCAAACTTAAAAACGTACAAGCCAAACCTTGCAGCCACAAGCCAAACTTAAAAACCTACAAGCCGAATTTACAGGAAACATTCCAAAACTGTAAACTTTAATCCGAACAGCAGTTTTCGTCTGGGACCTCCCCTGTGTTGCTGTCAGAGCCATCAGTTCATCTTAGTGGCTTACTGATGTCCAGAATGTTCTCTCCAATCAGCCTGATATGGCCAACATGGGAAAACTAATCAGCAGCAATCGCCGGGTACCACAGGGCTTGAGTGACAGTGACGTGCCACGGCATGTTGCATGTTGTTTCTCCTTCACCCTCCCTCCGTCCTGCCTGGTTCCTCCAGCCCTCCGCTCTCACCCCTCCCCCCCCACATCCGTCCCCCGCCGATTTCTAAGACGTGCAAGACGGACAGCTGTGATCCGCTCTCGATTTATCCGCGGGCTGAGAAAGAAGTCTTTCAGCCGCCGTCAGACATGACACCCTTTCTCTCTCTCTTCCCCTCTCTCTGAATAGCTATGGCTCTAGCTCTCTCTCTTCGCCTCTCTCTCTGAAAAGCTATTGCTCTCTCTCTCTTCCCCTTTCTGTCCTCCTCTTTCTCTTTCTCTCGCTCTTGATTTCTCCTGGTTGAAGCGTATGGGTTGGCACAACCCCCGCCCCCCTCCCCATGCTGAGTCATTGATCGATGATTAATTGATTGATTGATTGATTGATTAATTGATTGATTGATTGATTATAAGAAATCAAAACAAGCCACCGTATGGATTTTGTCCATGTCTATAACACCATCAGTTGTTCAGGTTTTGCAGGTTCTACATTGAGAACCAATTTAAAACTAGATTGGCTCCACAGCCTCACCTAAAATCATATATTTTAATATTGCTATGGATTCTTTAGAAAGTATTCCGTCAAGTCACGTGTCCAACGGGGATGCTAGGGCAAAATTGTCCAGTCGGTAGGGTGTTTGACTGTCAAGGAAAATCACTAAGTCGCTTTTGCTAGAGTAAACGTGAGGTCAACATAAGCCTCGTTTCCACCAAGCGATGCGGTTCGGTTGGGTGCGGCTCAGTTGGGCGGGCTCGGTCCGCTCATAATAATAAATGAGCGTGCTGAGCCGCTGATGAGCCGTACTTGTTTACCGGTACCCCTCCGTTGGGGTACCAAGCCGCCTGAAAGGGGGCCGAAAACGTCGAGCTACAACGCCGTCTGTTGATTCCATCCTTAATATGCGACAGGGGGATCAAAGCAAACAAACCCGTGAGGTACCTCTGGACAACGACAAATTTCTGGATAAACTAATAGAAAGCTGCGTTTATTGAAGAAAAGGTTGCGTAAAAGGTTGCGTAAAAGTTTGCCGTCCTTCTTGGAAGTCCTACATTGTTGCTTTTTGTTCATTGGGTCGCTTTCTTGTTTTCATTGAATTCATGCCCAGGCTACACAGAGTGTTAACGTAGGTGCCGCGGCCATCGCCATCCGGCTTAAACCCGACCCTACCATACAGGGATAGTGTCGGCAGGGGAAACGCCTGCCAGATTAAGCATAACCGAGCTGTCCCGCTCCGAGCCGCACTTTACCGAACCCCACCGCTCGCTGGAAACGAAGCAATAGAGCCAAGACCAATGCTAACTTCAGATGACTTATTTTATTACGCAGATATCTTTTAGGTTTGATATTTTACTTATCATTAACAATTAAAAGGTCAGAGGAAGCCCTTTCCCGTTGCCCCTTCAAATGACCAGGTGGGCTGGTGGGACGGCCGGAGAGACGAACAAACCCAGGGGGAACTTTATTGAGGTCTGAAATTGATTGACACTCGGTTCAGGTCCCAAACCTAACCACTATGGAGTTTATGCTCACATGATAGGTGACCAGGTGGCTGAATCAGAAGTTATTGTTTTATTTATCCAGAGCAGGGTGGACATAGATCACAGCCCAGCGCAGAGAAGCATGTATGGAAGTGAATCCATACGGTCCACTGCACGCGCCAATTTTCTTCCAATCAGTGTCAAGACACAAACTCGCTGCCATCCATCATGTTTTTCCCCTCATTCATAAATGTAGAATGTATTCCCTAAGTCTTTGGTGGTGGGTGGGAGTGTTTGGCGCTGGGCGTATGTGTATGCGTTCAGTGGATTGCAGAGTATGGATTTATGCCGCCGCCGCCGCCGCGGCTTCCAGAGTGCAGCGCTGTCGTCGGTCGGTGTGGAGGCAGGTCCTATTTATAGTCCTCCTGATATAACCAATGGAGATCTTAGCGTCGGTTGACACTCGGCCTGATTCATGATATTAGACCCTGCGTTTCAACCGCAATGCGCACTATCTCAGGCCTGCGCACGGCCGTGTGTGTGTGTGTGTGCGTGTGTGTGTGTGTGTGTATAAGTGTGTGCATACATAATTCTAAATATGTAGACATAAAGTAGCGACTTCAACGTGGTAAGAGGAATATGAGCGGCCAGTGCGTGGCTATTTGAGGCATATACAAAGATTGCATGCAAATCTCTGTCAGAAAACCCTAAGGTCAAGTCAGGATGATGCTGAGATGCTCGTCTCTGCTCATGTGTCTTAGGGCAGGATAGTGTCTAGGGTGCATAACTCCTAGCCAAAAGATACTGCATGTATGTCTGCAGTCTACCTGTAAGTATTCTGAAAGATGTCTGAATGATGTAGGATATGGTTATGAATTCAATATAAGTCGCTTTGGGTAAATAATATTCCTATGTTTTTTTATGCTCATAAACCTCTGCAATTTTTTATTCAATGCGTGTCTATGTGTGTGTCTGTGCCTCTGTGTGTGTGTGTGTGTGTGTATGTGTGAGTTTGTGTGTGCGTGTGCGTTTGTTTGCGTGCGTGTGCATTTGTTAAAGTGTGTGCATTCGTGTGCGTGTGTGAGTCCATTAGTAGGGTCAGTGTTTTCAGCCTGGTCATGCTAAATGCAGCTGACAGGATTAAGGCTGCTCATGCAGATTTCAGCGACATCCCATAATATCAGCCCCAAACACAGTGGCCTCTTTACACAAAGCACACTCACTGGCAGAGGCGCCCACATGCTGTGAGGAGAACACACACTCAGCACAATCGCTCCATACTGTTCTGTGCTAATGCATATTATGCTGTACTATTCATCATTGTATTTTCAGTATATCCTATACTATGCCCCGCTGTACTTTAGTATTGATTATATGCTTTACAATATTGTGCTAAGATATGCTACACCAAGAAAGTTACAAAAACATCATCAGCCAAAGTGAAAGTTCAAATGAAACACAAAGAAATAAATATCAATTCAAATACACAACCAAAAGTCAAAGTACTTCTTCGTCGTCATGACAACCTCTCATGAAAAACCACGGCGAGAGAGTTTCTTATTTCTTAATGTCTGCGCTACCGAGCTGAGAGTGTGGCGGCTGGATACAGTCAGGTCAGAGGTGGTTCCAGACAGACGTATGCACCGGAGCAAAATTTTAAAAGTAATCCGAAGTTTACTGGCGTTATAAAGGTGTGACTGGCTCAATATGGGAGTGAGTATCGTACAGTAACAGAGCTTAGGCACTTCACAGGGCTGACCCGTTTCGCTCCTCTTTGATCCGATTTAGATAGAGGGCTGAATCTTTAGACGCGGTGCCCTTCAGAAGACGCTGTGAACCCTGTAATATCTTCAGAGACAGGCGTGTGTTATCAGCACATGGAAATGTTCTTTGATTCCTCCGGGGTGTTGGATAGCATGACCCTATGAACTGTGATATGATAGGTGTAGTTCTGGAGATCTGTGCTGCTGCCTCCACAAGTAACAGATAAACATCTCACTATCCATTGAGGCGTAAAAACACATTAGAACACAACACACCCTGAAGCTCACTATACTCCAAGCCTTTTTCAGGAGAAGGGAGGAAATCGTTGCCTTACCTTTCCACTTATTTGTGTAAAACGGTGTAAAAAATGTAAGACTTTAGCGTCCTTTTAAAAAATACACATTTGTTTGATTGTGTCACCATGTCGGTGGAGGCGGTCATCATTTTCCAACCAATAGTACTAAGTCAAATCCCTAAAGATCCAATCACTACACTCTGCTGAGCCTTTTGTCCCGCCCTCCTTTACAGATATGTGACAACATGGATGCAAGATAAAGCCTATATTCTCTATGAATTCCCAAAGGAAGCAATTATATTACAACTCAATCCTTGATTATACACTATGGAGATGGGCTTTTCATAGTAACGACTATATATAGTATGATGCATTGGTACATAAGGGTAGATGCTTTTAAAGGCCTTCCATTGATGTTTATCACTTGTCAAGGTCACTGTGCGCCTCTTCAGGGTCAAGATGTGCCCATTATCAGCCTGTATGTGTCAGTTAGAGTTTATTATGTTTATTATTAGAATTACATTTATTATGCATTAGAATAGACGCCATAAGGAACAGCCAGCTCGACACGTAAAAAAAAAATACAGAGAGGGAAATACAAATGTAGTTTCAATTAATAATTTCTGTTCATAAGAAAAAGCATTAGAACATTTAATCCAGAAGTTCGGTAGGAACAGGCTTGGGTCAGGTGGATTTCCACTTAATCCTCACATCACATGATGTCCCATAAACAGTATCTCCCTTCCTGGCTGTGCTGCAGTAACTAACCTGTTAGGTTAGGTCTGCACCAGCTGCCCTCCTCGCCTCCCCGGGGAACAGTGACCCCCCCCCCCCCCCCCCTCTGTCGTCCTCCTCCGGGTTTTGACCCTCTGGGGCTATGGGGAATCCTTCCTTGTCTTTCGGGGGTCAGGGGGTGTTGTGGTTTAATCTTGGCCTGTAAAGCGCTTTGAAATTGCAGTTGTAATAAAGGACTGTACACATAAACCTGTTGACCTTTACCCTGCAGTGAGTTTAAATCCCATTTAGGGTATCTCTCAGTCTAGGAGGGGGTTTGAAGCAAAGCATCCTTGCTCTCTGACCTCCACTTGTCCTTGAAGGGGGAACCCAGCATCAGGGTGAGACTGTGTCGCGCTAATAATCTGATTTTTTTTTCAACACATAATTAGCATTCAGTGCTGAGAGATAGACAAGAGCCAACAGTTCTTGAGTTCAGAGTTCAGTTCTTTGAACTCATGAAACATGGATTGATATTCGTTGGAGATCTTGAAGCAAAGCTGGAATTTGATGGGATGCACTCCTGGAGGTCAGCATATCTATAACCAGGCTACATTTGAATACGACCAGGGTAGTCTGAACGCAAAGATTGGTTTCAATGCTCAAGACCATAAAACAATAAAACAGCAACACTGAAAACTCACGATGTGTTGACTTCTAACCAATAACGGTTCTCCAGCAGTTCTCTCTTGGAAAGGTTTCCCTAGCAACCGAACCCAGAACGAAACAATCATAACCCATAATGGCTGTTCTGGCGAGTGCAAAATCACGTTCAATATGGCTTGAGCATTATTACACAAAATATATGACACAAAATATATTAAACACCTCTGTGTTGTGTTGAGGCTTTGGCATTTTCCTTGTTGCCTTCTGTCATTATTAGTGGGTTAATAATCGTTCAGAGGCCTTCTCCATGTGCGGGTTTATATCATCGTACAACGCATCAGGGAAATGACTGACGTTTGTGCATTGCGTTGCATGAGGGGTCATTCATTAAAAATGCGTAAAGATTCATTTGCGCTTCTTTTCATATCCAAACACTGAAGGACTTACTCTATTACCTTTATTAAAATAGAAACTATATCTAGAATCTGTAAAGCACAAAGGCACACAGAGCGGGAATTCCGTTAACATTTAACCGAAAGATTAAATTGTGTCTCTACTTCCGGTCACTTCGCTCAGGAATTGTGCTAAACCATGTGCTTTGGGCTTAAGCTATGATTAAAATGACTTGATGTATATCATGTAATGATATATCATTATAACGAGACTCATGGTTCTGTCGTACGCACAGCGGACTCCTACCCCTATTACGCAATGGAAACGGCCGTTATATCGGAAACTTCGAGCCTGAAAATCAGACATGCATAAAAACTGCGATGAAAAGCTGCAGGACTTCTACTCATTAGAGTTGAGAGTTCCCCTCCTTGCTGGGCATGGACAGCAACGTGCTTCTGGATGGAAAGAGTCGTGCTCACAAAGAATCAATTCCCCCCAGGGCTTTGCTTCATAACGAACACCGACTTTAGTTCACTCCAGCAATTTGGCAGCCGTTGCTTATCTCTCTGCTATGAATGTTTCCAGGCAACGCAGTCCTTCAGCCTAATGTACTCAGGGAAATAAGTTAGCCGACATACTTTCACTGCACGGCTAAGTCGGCTAGGCTACGTGTGCTGGGGCCACACACAGGGGTGAAAAGAGAAGACAAAAAGGGAGAAGGAAGGAGGGAAAGAGAGAGAGAGAGAGAGAGAGAGAGAGAGAGAGAGAGAGAGAGAGAGAGAGAGAGAGAGAGAGAGAGAGAGGGAGAGAGAGGGAGAGAGAGAGAGAGAGAGAGAGAGAGAGAGAGAGGGAGAAAGAGGGAGAGAGAGAGAGAGAGAGAGAGAGAGAGAGAGAAGGAGGATAAAGAGAGACAGACCAAAGGCAGGAGGGGAAAGAGGGTTAGAGAGAGTAAGGAAGATGAAAGAAGTAATCAGAGGGAGGAAAGGAGAGGGAGGGTGTGAGAAAGGAGTAAGGGTGATGTGAGAGGAATGGAGGGAATAGATAGAGGGAGGGAGAGAAAGTAAGGGGGAAAAGGAGAGAAATTATTCATCGCTATGAAGAGGAAGAGCAATGCATCTCTTGTTTCCACCGCACCCTCGTGTATCTCCTATCCCTCCCTCTCCCCCTCCCTCCCTCCCTCCCTCCCTCCCTCCTCCTCCTCTGTTATCTCCAGGCCTTTGAAACGGCACCTGTTACAAACCTCAGTCTCGTGGCTTGGAGGCGCCTCCTTGACGTTGTGGGCTCCCTCCTCCACATTTTAGCTCGCCTGATACCCCCGAGGCAAACACAACCCTGAACATCTTCATCCACCCAGAGCTTAATGTCTTCCCAGCAGCCTTGTTGATACGGCATGGCGAAGCGCAAACATTTTAGCGCCGCCATTGCTGGGCGGCCCTGCTGCTAAAGACATATTTGCTAGCTCGGAGGTTATTAAGATAGGGCTTGTGTTGCTTGTGTCGATCGCTGTAGCACGAGGGAGCACTCGTCAGAGGCGCGGTAGCTTCTTTAGCTTATTTAGTTTTCATATTCTTTATTCATGTAAGGGCTGGCATGCTAGAGTTCTAAGCATGTAAGGATACTTAGCATGCTCGGGAACTTTGTATATTAGGATACTTGCCATGCTAGGGTACTTAATATATTAGGATACTTAGCATGCTAGGGAACTTTGTATATTAGGATACTTGCCATGCTAGGGTACTTAATATATTAGTATACTTAGCATGCTAGGGAACTTTGTATATTAGGATACTTGCCATGCTAGGTTACTGTAATATATTAGGATACTTAGCTTGCGAAGGGCACTTAGTGTGTCAGGAAACCTTTAAAGCATGTTGCAGTGTTTTTTTAAATATAACTGCTGTTATCCTAAAACTGTCAAACATTGCGTGGCGCTCATATCACCACAGAAAATAAAATCTCTGTTGGCGATGATGACGTTACCTTGAAAAGTAATATAATGTTTGACATTAAAACAGAACGCAGTGGCATAAATACACAAGAGCCTCATTAGTCAAACCCCACTGGAGCGGACATGTAATGCATTTTTTCCTCAAGCTTTTATCGGATTATTCTGGAAAATACCGGTCGGGGGTTGACCATATGGAAGCGGAAATATGGAAGCAGAATACAACTCACACATCAATCAAACTCACTGGGGTTATAAATCCTCTCTATTTTAGCTATCCCTGCGTTCGCAGCCGCTAAAGAAAGGCAGAGAAGGAAAAGCAGTCGAGGCCCACTTTTATTTTGAAGCCTGTGGGGTTGTTGTTTTTTTCCTTCTTCTTCTTCCTGCTCCTGGGGAACGTTCTATAGGAGATTGCTGCCAACTGGCAGCCCACTCACCGACCCGAGTCCATCAATAACAATGAAGGAGGTGTCAAGCCCTGATTAGAGTTTGATATTAAGGCTGAGGAAGCGGTGCAGTGTGTGTGGGGGAGGCTGTATAAATATGTATTTATGTGTGTGTGTTGGTCTGTGTGTGTTGGTGTGTGTGTGTGTGTGTGTGTGTGTGTGTGTGTGTGTGTGTGTGTGTGTGTGTGTGTGTGTGTGTGTGTGTGTGTGTGTGTGTGTGTGTGTGTGTGTGTGTGTGTGTATTGTAAAGGAAGTAAGCCCACATTGGAGGCTCCTCCTGCTTTTACAGCGGTTTGACAGGAGGTCAGTCTGTCAGCCTGCGCAGCCGTCTCTAATCAACAAGCAAAGAATAAACATAGAAGCCATAGAAAACCAGATGATGTACACCTTCTGGCCTGTTAGGAATACATAAGTACATACATACATACATATTTAGACCTTCTGCAGTCAAACATTGACACAGAAAGGGGGAGTGACGTGCGAGAGCGGTGGAAATGGACAGGGGAGCGGGGACAGAAGGAGAAATGGAAGGAGATGGATAGGTAATCGGAACTGAGAGGGAGGGGAGAAAGAGGCAGATATAGAATGAGAGAGAGGGTGGGGAGAGGGACGGAGATAGAAGGAGAGAGTGGGGAGAAAGGGAAGAAAGAGAGACAGATATAGACGGAGAGAGAGGTGGGGAAGAGAGATTGATTAAGAGAGTGGGAGATTGAAGCAGAGCAAAAGAGCGAGAGCGACGGAGAAAGACGCAGATGAGAGAATAATCGGTGAAATACCGTGGTTTGGTCTATAGCAGCACGTTGCCAAAGCAACGGCCACGACCAGGAATAAGAAGCCACAATAATTACCAACTGAATTACGGCCGATGATGAATTACATCGACGGTGTCAGCGTGGAGCTCACATGATGCCGAGCACCGGGCTCATATCATGGCCGTTGCCAAGGTCTCCATTAGCACCACCGCCGCCAGAAAGCTTGGATCCATGATTAACTTCTGGCCAGCTAAATTAATGACTTGTTGGAATATGCCATGCTTGCGTCTCGGCTTGATAGGTCATCGCACGCACCCGATTGTCACCACAGTCCGAATCAGTTACACATTTAACCTCACATCTTCCTGAGATACGGAGGATAACCTATGATGTGACCTCACTTCCTGCTGAGTGAAGGATGTGAACCCATGATGTGACCTCACTTCCTGCTGACTGAAGGATGTGAACCCATGATGTGACCTCACTTCCTGCTGAGTGAAGGATGTGAACCTGTGATGTGACCTCACTTCCTGCTGAGTGAAGGATGTGAACCCATGATGTGACCTCACTTCCTGCTGACTGAAGGATGTGAACCCATGATGTGACCTCACTTCCTGCTGAGTGAAGGATGTGAACTCATGAGTTCAACACACACACTACCCCCTCTCCTTGCAGCAGGTGAACTCCAAGCTAAGCATTTTGAATTTCCTGTTACCTTGGGCTTAACATTTGTCCACCAGGAAATGGACTTTATTATTTGACATACATGACAGATGTACACTAAACCCACCTTCATGCTTAGAATATGATCAAATATATGTATGTGGCTGTGTGGCTCGGCAATAGACCAGAGCCATACAAACGTCTCTATTGTACTGCGTGCTGTGCTGTATATACACCACAGAAGTGGTACTGAGTCGACACCAGCAGAGTATAATACATCTTGAACCACGTGACGTTGTTGATGGCGAATGAAGGCATTCAGAATCCTATTCACATCTAAACGAATGGGAGGTCTTTCTTTGTGGGATACTGCCTTTTAAAATGGAAAAGTTTGTCGTATTAGAATTCCTTAGGGAACAGGCTTTGTAGTCGTTGTTTCTTTAAGGAATTTGGTTCTCAAATTAATTTTTGGGGGGTGTTGTACAGGCAGGGAGAGCCTCGTTTTAATCTTCAAGGACAAAACCTCCTGGAGGAATCCTTTTTACGGTCACTTTTAATTCGCAACGTGAGACAATACAGATCATTATCACATGCCATCTACTTACTGTGCTGAGCCAATCAGCTTTCATGTGTCTAGATTAGCTGGGCTGGTATTATCCAGGTATTTTCTCGACCAAGGAATTGGTTGGACTGGAAAATTACGATGTGATTAAAGGATGGAAGCAGAGTGTAAATGATGTGATTGTACTTTTGCATATTGAGGATAGGCTCTAATGCGATCCACTAACAGCTTGTTTTGAAGCACTGAAGTGCACACTTATGAACAATGATTCAAGCGAACAGGCTGTGAATGTACCCATCTTTATTCAAATGTTTATATAGTATTGCTAATAATGATCATACATCACAGTACACAAATAAACAAAATACATCAAGCGAATGTAAACACATTAAACCCAGAAAAAAACATTGATCAATCGTAAAAAATCGAAAGCGCCTATGTGTGTGCTACTTTATCCAATCCTAATAACAGTTGACAGTTTTACCATTGTTGACCTGTCGCACGGCATGTATAAAAATAAGGTATGGAGATTATTTCAGTGCCTGCTGGCATGTGTTCATGTCTAAATATCTTTATAGATAGAAATAAATATCAATGACTAAATATATACATCTATATAAATACAGATACATAGATATAAAATTCTCTGCGTGGGCACAGCCATCTTATAACCGCGTCGGGGCAAAGAGGCGACTACCTGGTCACTTATTATTCCGACGGGCACTCAGAACCGTCGCGGGGCCGTTGTGGCGATGTGCAAAGCCAGAGCAGAGTGACTGCACGGAGGAGCCCCAACTGCCTAGGAGCCCTCGGGCAGAGCGTTTCCTGATGCACATCGTTAGGACAGAGCTGCGGGCCGCGGGGGAGGAGGGGGGGGGGGGGGGGGGGGGGGGGGGGGGGGGGGGGGCCGAGCGAGCGAGCGAACGCAGAGGAGGGAGAGTGCTGCCCTGTTCAGGAGGAGGACTCGCTTTATTGATGCACTCCTGTTCCTCGCCTCTTGTTTTCACTTATTTTCACATTATCCTCCTCCTCTTCCTTCTCCTCCCCCTCCTTTGCTCGTCTTCCTCTTCGTCCCTCTCATTTAGCCTCATCTTGATTTCACTTATTTACTCCTCTTTATTTTCGCTCTCTCCTCCACATTCGCCTCGTCCTACTCTTCATTATTCTCGTTTTCCCTCATCTTGTTTTCACTTGTATTCTCTTCTCTTTTCTCTCTTGCTCCTCTTCCTCATCCTTGTCTTCAGCCCCCTCCGTCTTCTGATATCCTCTCTCTTTCCATCCTTGCAATAGTTTGCTCCAGCCATCATTTAATGCACTCCTTTGCCTCAATTAGCAGCCAGCTGTTAATTAAGCTCTATTCTTTTTTCTTCTGTGTACCAATTGGTTCCGCAGGTCTGTGGTGTTAAGCCCAGGAGGTGTGCTCTCCCAAATATCTGGACAATGTGTTTGGACAGCCTCTTCCTCTGGTGCTTCCCTCCCTCCCTCCCTCCCTCCCTCCCTCCCTCCCTCCCTTCCTCCCTCCCTCTCTCCCTTTTTCTCTGTTTGCAAGGTGACTGGGTAGTTCCATGCACAGCTGCAATGCAAGTGCGGAAAATCATACAAAAAAAAACAAGCACACACACAAACACATACTGAAACATAAATGTTTAAACACATACATGTAAACAGACGTATTCACATACACACACAAAAACACTTTCATGAAAGAGTACACAGACGAACACAAATTCACGCACACACATAACCATACATTTTTTAACAAAAACACACACACGCACACACACACACACAGTCACACAAAATCTGTGTGAAAAAAAGCTTTTGAAACAGAGTTCTCTGTTCAAATATTTTGCACAAACATACAAAAAACATACTCATGCAGTGCACGCACACACACAAAACAATCCTCCCATTGTAGAAGCACAAAGAAACAAACAGCAGACGACAATGTTAACCAGCATTGTTTTATAAGATATTCATGCATGAGTTCCCCCGGTCTCCACATTTGCACACAGCCATTGTTTAGCGTCTCATCTCTGGTCTCGTCTCAGAGCACCGCAGGAGATGTGGGCTCAGGACAATGAGACGACGGCTCAGACATTGAAACAAGAGACCCGGGCGGAGGCACGTTCTGTTCTGTAAACACACAATATAACCTCAGAGAGATGACGAGGGCGCGTTCTACTTGTCTCACATTGGGATGAGCTGACGTTGATTGGGGGCCAGTTTTTTAGTGGTGGTTTTCTTTCGTTTTGTGGTGGTGGTGGATGTTGATGGCATGTTTTGTTTTGATCTCATCCTTAGAAATGTCATTTGTGAACACCAGACCCGTACAAGACTGTTCAGTGTCGAGCAGGTAGAACACAATTCATCAAGGATCAGTTTGGAGATTAGGGTATCTCACTCTCATTGGGGTTGGTTTTGTGGTAAAAGTCTCAATGTTTTATTGACCATTTCGTATATATATCGCTGATCTGATTTCCTGTGATTCTGACCCCTAGTGCTATTAGTTCGGTTTTGCAACGTAGTTTTAAGGAAATAGTTTAATTGTCAATAGCCAGTTGCTGTGATTATTCTTTCTTGATACGTCTCAATCATACAATCTAGGATCTCAGTTAAATCTTACATTTTGTTGGACTATTTATTCATGAGATTCATCACTCTGATTAAAAAAACAGCAAAGAAATTACAATTGTGTTGCTTGCTCCATAACAGTTAATTTCTGCCAATTATTTATTTATTTTTACCATTATCCATGATTTCATTGTGAATAATTAATCATGTTGAAATCATTCAGTTATTCAAGTAGTATTAGTATTCAACCTGAATTAATTGGATTTTCTTTCACACATCTTGTGAGGTGCAAATTGATAGTTTAATGTCGTTGGTAGTACAGGCAGTGCTACTTAGTCTTTCTGAAAAGTACAGCTAATACCAAAAGGTGCAATAAAGTGTGCGTGTCAAGTGTTGCAGTGGTAGTGGTACCAGCTGTTCCCAGGGTCTGCCCGTTAATGAGTCTCTCCCTTTCTACTCAGGGGGAGAGGGAGAGACTCAGGGAGATGGTGTGGGGTGGGGCTGCTGGGGTCTGCCCGGGTCTGATGGATGGCTGAAGTGACTGCACTGCGTAGGGCTGTGTCACTGCAGACAGCACTCAGCCCACGCCCGACGCCCACGGTCTGCTGGGGGGTGTGGTCAGCCAGGGCATTTGATCATGGACAGCCCCAAGTCACCCAGGGCTCAAGGAAACGGCTCAGAGGCCGCAGGGAGGGGGCTTTGCTCCACTTCCCCCAGGAGCCGATGACAAAACATGTCAAAAGAGGTCTATGCGTTGTCCGGCGTAGAAAGCTGCTGTACAGGACCTGTACTATCCTACGGGCTACGGTCAGCTGGACCTGCAGAGTGGCACAGTGAGCTTCCAGGGGGGGCCTGCTGTCACTTTGCCCCCCCAGTGACCCCCCTGCCGTGCCTCCTGTCTGACTTATCACACTAGCAGTACAGCGGAGACTGCCTTCAGCCACCGCCCCCCTGCTAGTGCCTTTACCCTGTGAAGTCAGTCATCATGGTCCCCAAAAAGAACAGTGACTGATCTGCTCGGACTACAGGCGGGTGAATGGGGTCACCAGGAAAGATTCCTACCCCCTGCCACGCATCGACGAGTCCCTGGACTTGGTCTCGGGGTCCTCCTGGTCCTCCTTGATCTCTGCAGTGGGTATTACCAGGTCCCTCTCTCCCGAAAGGCCAGACCCCAGACAGCCTTGTTTGCAATGCCCCTGCCATCTTGGCCAGGTAGGATGACAAGGTGCTTTCTGGTATTGTCCGTCAGCAGTGCCTGGTGTACCTAGATGACATCCTGGTGCATCACAGCTCCTTCCAGGCTACCCTGGGCTCCCTGGAGCAGGAGGGGTGCAGCTTCAGGCCTGTTAGCTGCAGGCCTGAAGCTGCACCCCAGAGGGAAGTATCCTTCTTTGGGCACAGGGTTGGGGGGTGACCGTCACTGACCGGCCCGCCCACACCAACCAGAGGCAGCTGAAGAGCTTCCTAGGCCTGGCTCTTCTTGTTTTCTCTCTGAATGTGAACCTTCGTGGAGGTAGTTAACTTTGAGTTGCCGTTGTACACTGTGGCTGAATGAAGTTGTGGCTGTCTGCAGTTTGGTGGTTAGATAAACCGTGGTGTCGTGGATTCAACGTTCTCCTCAGATCATATGTGACAACGTTACAGTATTTAAACATGCATATGACCTAAGTCACCATTTCTATGGTAATTACTAGCTGACATTTGACTGGGAATTAATGATTTTTGTACAGCCCTCGCGGCTTCTGTCGTCCCGTCCACATACGAAGTGGTGTGCACTCTGAACTCCATTTATCTGTAAGCTTTGTCGATACAGTGTGTATGCTTTGCAAGTTCGACTCTGTGAACCTTTACACTCATACACACAATAAAGGATCTTTAAATATTCTTTGTTCGACAATATATTGGATAGAAACACCACTTTCACCAAACTACAATGCAAAATCGAAGTAAAAAAACAACAACTTTTCTTCTTCTCTCTTGTCAAATGTACCTCTCTGATAAAGTGTGTTCCGACCCCTTAGGATCTGAATCTTCACCTTAGTCATGATGGGCAGTGATGGATGTGCTGATTCCGTGCAAAACCCTCTCCATTGGCCTTTCTTGCGGAGGCTAGCATTTTGGTGAATATATATAATCGGTGGCACTACAATCTGTCATCAACGTTGTGCCGAGCGCTTAGCTTTTCTCATGAACCTCTGCCGCGATTTGCTTACGCATGCCATCGTGTCGCTCCCTCTATCCCTGGCTAGGGCTCGGCCATATGGCCAAAATATTATCTTGAAGATGATGTTATTGCAGATAGCACTGCAGGGATTTTTTTTTTGTCACAAAAACGTCAAGCTGTGTATAGGATGTCAATCATCGTATCCAATGATCCCATTTATTCAGTTACAAAGAAATCCAAAATTAGTGATTCCAATTCAAAATGGCATAATAAAAACGTCATAAATATAAATATATCACCCATCCAGTGTTTAATTTATACTTCCTGACAAGACAGCCAGAGCCATGTCTGTGTTCTGATGTTTCAAGGGATGTGTGTACACCATCTGACAGAGTAAGGACTTTCCAACAAAGTAGGAACTGTTTGACATAGGGAGGACTGTTTGACATAGGGAGGACTGTTTGACATAGGGAGGACTGTTTGACATAGGGAGGACTGTTTGACAGAGGGGGGAGTGTTTGACATAGAGAGGACTATTTGACAGAGGGGGGAGTGTTTGACATAGGGAGGACTATTTGACAGAGGGGGGAGTGTTTGACATAGGGAGGACTGTTTGACATAGGGAGGACTATTTGACAGAGGGGGGAGTGTTTGACATAGGGAGGACTGTTTGACAGAGGGGGGAGTGTTTGACATAGGGAGAGTGTCTGACAAATCGGGGACTGTTTGACATAGGGGGGACTGTTTGACATAGTGGGGAGTGTTAGACACAGGGGGAGTGTTTGGCAGGGGGGGTGTTTGACATAGGGGGGACTGTTTGACGTAGTCTGAACTGTTTGACAAAGTGGGAGCTATCTGACCAATAAGAACTGTTTTACAAAGTGGGGACTATCTGTCAGAAAGGTGATTGCTTGACAATGTAGGGACTGTTTGACAAATGTGGGTTCATTTGAGGAAGTTGGGACAATTTTAACCAAAAGGAAATGAGATGACTAAAAGAGGATCTGGTTCCCCGAGAAGGAGATAATGTGATTATTTTCACCTAGCTGTCTTTATTTCGGCAGGAGCCACTCACTCTTAAGACTCTGAGAGTCGGGGGAGACGCTATTGTGAATAAGAAATAAGATAAGAATGAGATTTTATGCCAATGAGTCGTAGGCTTTGTATCAAGGGCATCAATTGACGTATTTCGTGAATGTTGAAAGGGCAAGCACACGACAAATTCGCTTTGAGTTATTTCTCAGTGCCAGAAGCCCATATTAAACACCCACACTCGACAATGTTATTCCTTTGTCCGTATATCCTGCTCATTTAATGTCTCTCCAGCAAAAAGTTTGCTTCAGACTAGGAGCTGTTCAACGCCACAAAAAAAAAAAGACCTTTAAGCTAAGCCACGACCTTTGAGCTCAACAAAGCAGACATTACTAGTGGAGCAATCATACGGTGGATCAAAAACATGGATCCATAAGTTAAATACAATCTTATTATACTTTAAAGTAAAGTACTAATGTTTCAAAGCCCATAATTATCACTTAAGCGATATAATATATCATATGTTTTTTATTGCATATATGATGATGTGTTTTGATGTCCTTCTCTCAATGGGGGAGGAGTGGTCCCTTCAAGGTCAGCTCCTTTCCCACTGGCTTTCGAGGGAGTTTTTCTTCTTAACTTTTAGCAACTCGGGGGTCAAGGGAAAAACAGAAAAAAGTATAATTTGTATCCTGAAGCCCTTGGGATTATGGAGCCCTTCAAGACGACAACTCTGATAAAACACTGCCAAAATGAAAAAGACTTTACCTGACAGTTTGCACATCGAGAACCGAGAATATTGTCAATTCAGAAAATGCTGCTCGACTGTCTGGACTGGAATGTACAAATAGTGGTATAAGAGTAGATCCCTGTATTGTCACTGTGAATGCTTTGACAGACTGCACCAGAAATCACTCAACCGAGTTTTCCTTGAGACTTGGCGAGTGTTGGGCGTAAGAATGATGCATCCGACGCAAGACAGGCTTAAGCTGCAGCGTTTAGCAGTCTAGCCTGGACCAGAAGATGTCGACTCAAGGGGGAAAGGGTTTACAAAGGTTTGCTAATCCTATGAGATATCCCTTCCGGCCCCACTAATTCTCGCCACACCTTAACATGGCTTCAATTAATATTGCGTTGACATGTATTCCTTGAGCATACACGTTTACTGCAAAGCCATTTTATAACAAGTGAGGTTGAAAACCCCCCTGACGCATTCGGTAAATGTTGAACACGCATAATGATGAAAGAGCTGTAAAGCTTTCTGAAGCAGTCAAATTCAAGCGCAGGATAACTTTAGGATGAGAAAGCAAGCAGGAGCCATTTTATATTAAAAAATATGTTTTTTATTAATATTAATCAGAGTCATATCCTGACATTTTGAATACTCACTTGGATTGTACTAAAACTTACCAAAAAATCATTGCCCCTGGGCGAGTTAAAAATTGAGCTTTATCTGTTTATTCCTCTAACCTAAAATCAAAGGCAGCCACTGGAGAGACTTGAGAGACAGAAGAGAGACACAGAGAGAGAGAGAGAGAGAGACTGAGAGAGAGAGACTGAGAGAGAGAGACTGAGAGAGAGAGACAGAGTGACAGAGAGACAGAGAAGAAAAAACACCACTCGTGGAAAGCTAATGCTTGGCCCTCTGTCAGGAAACTCTCTCTCTCTTAGATATCTCAAAGCACTGCATCGCCATAGCAACCAGCCAATGCACCCCCGTCCCAATGACCCTTCTCTTGCAGAGGACACATCGTGGGTAAAGGTATAGGTTGATCCCTTATCTCGCCAAAGCCGGCTAGCACCTAGTTTGACCCGGTGCCGAACGCTAGCAGATTGCAGGTTTGAGTGTCGTGAACTTATGCTAATGACTTGACAAGCAGACGCCCTGATGTATATAATTTACAGTTCTACAGCCTTGTCAAAGCCATCAATCTGATCCCTAAATGTGTATCTGGAACTGAATAGCCGTCGTGAACTAGCATAGATTTGTGCGAGTGTATGTGTGGCACATCCCTCTCTGACGTCGTGTTTTGATGAATAATTCAAACCGTCTTTCCTCTTTTCTACTATTTCTTCTTCCGATTACCTGCAACTATTTCATCCCAAGCGATCCGTGATAGTAGTCATTAAGGAGCAGGTATAAGGGGTTAGTGTTATTGCTCAAGGACGCCAAGGCAGTATACACTGCCGGTTTAGATTCCCAGGGCTGTGGACACTGGGAATCTAAACCGGCATCTGCGCCAATGGAATTTGAACATCCTCCTAGCCACAAGACTGTCCTGCTATGTCAAATGGAGACGGGTTGTGTGTATTTTGTCATGTGAAATATGTTTTGCTCTTCATCTCTCTGTTGCCCCTGGGATGTGACACCACACTGAGGGGAGAATTGAACCCAAGAAAATACGAAAGTGTTAATCACCCTCACCCTCCGTCCCCCCACTCTCTCCAGCGCCAGACATTGGCTTTCACTCACTCAGGCTGCTATCAGCAGGACCACAGACGCCATCCAACCCCAAACTGTCTGTTCTCCTCGTTCTTTCTCTCTCCAGTCTTGCTCAACATCTTCCCAACCCCCCCCCCCACCCCCCCTCCTCGCCCCAACATTCCCTCTCTCGCTCCACTTTGTCTGTTTTAAAACTGGTTCTGGAGTTGTGTGGATGTCTCCCTCCGCTAACCCAAAGGTCAGCACAGCGGCTCGTAGTTTGTGGTTAGCCTCGTCATTAGTCTGTTTGCTGGCCCTGTTGAAAACCTAATCACCTCTCTCTTTCTCTCTCTCTCTCTCTCTCTCTCTCTCTCTCTCTCTCTCTCTCTCTCTCTCTCTCTCTCTCTCTCTCTCTCTCTCCCTCCAGGTGTAAAGAGGGCTACCACGGACTTCGCTGTGACCAGTTTGTGCCCAAGACGGACGCCATCTTGTCGGATCCAAGTATGTTTAATTTTTTTCCTTTTTTCTCTTTTTGTCGGTTGGTTTGTATGTGAAAAATTGTCCCCCCAGATCTCCTTTGTGGGTGAGAATAAAATGGTTCCAAACTATTGCACAATCTCAAGGAACGGTCAAGGCAATGTAGGTCTGATTAATAACTTTAGACCCATGTTTGAATATTCGCTTCCCTATTATATATGAGTTATACAAGCCCGCTGGGGGTTGTATAACTCCCAGCTCCCAACCCCCTTCTTTGGTCCACTAGATACAACTTTAAGAACTATTCTTAGACTACTCTCCTGGTACCTTATATAGATACCATCCCTTGTGTGAGAACCGAAATCGGCACAAAGCGGAATACGTTTCCAGCCATGTACAGGACACGTGGCCTGGTCAACGCCTTGTTCGTGAGTGCACGTGTCGAGATGGCGTGTACCAATTATCATTGGTACATAAGCAACAATACAAAACCCTGTTTAGAGCCCAAAAACCCCATTACAAGCCTGCCGCTTGTGACGCCATTCCTCATGAACTCTGAGAACCCGTCATCATGGTGATGAATGTACGACCATTTCACATAGTAGGGCAGCAACCGTTGGAAAAAGCCACAAAATCCCACCTGTTCCTTTTCTCCCATGGTTCATCAGAAACTAAACCCCCACTTCACCAACCCCACCACCACCACAGCTCCCAGGAGATTTCTACTAGTGTGTGTCCTTTTTGCTGCCTTGAGAACAGGAATAAATAAAGGAAACCGAAAAACAAAGATGGAATTAAAAGCAAAGTGGTGACCGTTGATGGGCAGCCGGACTTCCCCTCGATGGCGCGGCCTTAGTGAGCATGCCGAGTCTTGCGGTCACGAAGTGCTTCGGCGCCTGTGTACTGAGGACCCGATAGGGGACTGTGCCTTCCATTAGACGCCTCCGTTTCCTCGGAGACAGCGCTAATGGAGTCTCTGGGCACTTCCTCTCAAGCCATGAAGGATGTTTTCCCGCTCTTTCCGGCTCGCCGCCTCCACAAAGGGATTAACTTTATGTCCAACAGGGGGGTACGGATGTGTTGCTTTCTTATGTGTGACCAATCATATCGGAGCAGATGTTTTTATTTTTTTTGGTTTGAATGGTCTGTCGTCTGGCAGTGCTTTAACCTCCGTTTTTTTCACACTTGTATCGTGAAGGCGCAGCTTTCGTCGAAGCAGAGATTTAATGGCCGCAGAGGTCCACCTTGATTTCACGAGACAACTGCAGACAACGACTGACTCAACGACAGACTCTTTTTGTTTTTATTGTTTTGGGTTTTTGGGGTACCTCAAATCATTGAATGTTCACCATGAAGGTAGATTTACAGAATAGGCCTGGCTATACCACTCAAAGGGAGTTCACAGTTGAGATTGATCAGTCCACGAGGACTTATTTTATTTTAGCTGTCAGCAATATTATTTATTGTGTACCGGTTTTAACGCTGACAGAATTATCCACTGTTTGTCCTCAGTTTTAACATGTAACCCCTAAATGACATTAATTCCCGATTCTGGCAATGGTTGATCCAGCAAATAGACCGGGCCGTGTTGTATCGTACAGCTGGTGCTGGTTGCCATCAGTGAATGCCAATAAGGTGGCAGGCATGAAATCGTTTTTACAGTCAGTGCCGACATTCATCTGGAAAATCTGATTGTGGAACTGTGGAATCCTTGGAAAACAAAACGGGTATAGACCTGATAGAAGAACACATTTCTGGGTGTAGTGAGGCTTGTTTCGATGTAATTCTTTCAGCTCCCCTGTATTCCACTCTCATTCAGAGAAATGCCCTTTCTACACCTCCTAAAGAAGTGCAGTGCTCCCTCAGTCATTTCTGTGTCAAGGGCTCTTCGGTGCCATTTCTTACCTATTCTTTTTGGTTCCCCTCTTGAAGCCGTCTTAACTCCCAGGTCCTCCAGAGCAGAGGACTGTATTAGTTCTCCGCCGCCACACCACTTTAAGAGTCCCAGGGCTGGGGGTGCCTGGGTGGCCCCACGTTTCCTACCTCTTGTCATCTGGTTCTCTCGTCACCACTTCCGTATAGACTTACCGTTCATTTCCTGCTGCCGCTGTGGACCGACGCCGCTGTCCATTAAGCCTAAGTGCCTCCGTGCTTTTTGTGTGTGTGTGTGTGTGTGTGTGTGTGTATGTGTGTGTGTGTGTGTGTGTGTGTGTGTGTGTGTGTGTGTGTGTGTGTGTGTGTGTGTGTGTGTGTGTTTGAGTGCAGGTGAGTGAATGTGGACAACTACACATTAAGTTTTTCCAGCAACAGAAAGGTTGCCGGTTGCTACCCCCCCCCTACCTAGGACCTGTGGATCACTTGTATGAGGACAACTTTGCATGAACTGATTAAAAATAAGATGTTTATAATCCTACTTATTTTAACCGTGTGTAAAACATACGCTGATATTTCATCCATTGCAATTCAAAACCCAAATATTTTGTTGACGCCTGTGTAGTTTGGTTTGTTGTTAATTTTGTTTTAACCTTGCGCCTCTTAGATAAGAAAAGATGGTACTAAAATAATTCCGGATGGGAAATTTGGGTGAAACAACAGAAAGGAGATACCCTTGTGAACCATCCTGTTAATCATTTACATTTACATTAACATTTAGGGCATTTATCAGACGCTTTATCCAAAGCGACTTACAATAAGTAGCCTACATCTGTCAGAAGAAGGAGAAACAATATATCGCTGTTGATACAGTATGATGTTCATAGAAACAAATGCCAAGCACCAACAATTGCTAGGTTAAACCATTCCCATATACAACGAAGATAGCTAGGATGAGAGGCTACACAACTAAGGCAAGGCAAGGCAACTTTATTTATATAGCACTTTTCATACATAATAAAAAATAAAATAATAGATAAGTAAAAGAAAACATATGCAAAGAAATGAGTAAAATAGAAAGTGCAATGTATTTAAGATCAGATCAACAGTCTCTCTGGTACCCATGTTGGGACTCCAACCCGACCTAAAGGAACTTGGTACTTTCTCTGGGACTCCAACCCGGATTCTAGTAACTCTAACCACGAACCAAAGGCCTTATTCTGGGACTCCAACCCAGACAGACGTATATGTACTTATTCTTTGTTTGATTTTTTTTTTTACTGCCAGGACGTACGACATACAATAAGTGCGTACATAACGTGCAAGGACGTACAACATAGAATAAATCAGATTTGTGTTTGATACTGAATAACCTTCTGGCCTTTGTGGATTTTGCAAGGGGACAGAACCGAACGTGGAACCCCCCATTCAGCCGTACATCACCAAGCCAGAGCTTAAAACTAGAGTGTGACCAAGATGGCCGCACGGTGAACAAGTTCCGCAGAGTGTGTTGGTGTTGTAAGCGGCCATCTCGGAGGAGTTGTCATGCTAATGAGTGGATATAAGGTCCCCTTGGGCCGGCTGTAATCCACTCTATCAGCGGGATGACAGGGTGTGAAGTATGAAACACGGTTCATTAGGAGCATTAGACTGTAAACGACCTAACCGGCCCGGCACTCCTGTTTACCGCTCAGCGTTTGAGGGGAAAAGACCAGCGCTTCTTCTCTAACATCAGAGAGTACCACTTCAAAAGCGTGTGCTGAAAAATAAAACAGAAAAGTTGTTGACGTCTTTCGCTACCTTCATGCTGTGAGACATGCATTTCCTGTCTAAGACTCATAAATTGAGGAGTCTGGAGAAAACACCATCTGATCTCATTAGGTCAGCGTCCAGCCGGCCCGAGCGGACCTCCATGGGTCCTGAGCGACGGGAGAGAGGGGTTTAGAGTCTTTATGATCTCTTGGCATGCAGAGGCATCTAAAACTTACCCGGATTACAGCAGGGTTACAGGGATTACCCCCCCGCTTTCAACATCCAAATCCTCTGATAACATCCACCGCCACTGTTCTGGCCCGGCCCAAATGGCTCCAGTCGAGGTTACTGTGGTGTGATGATCACCCTCCCTCGCGTGAGCCGTCAGGTTCCTTCCTGCCCGGCCTGCGTGTGTGTCTGTGGACCCGCTGTGTGTGTGTTCCTCTGGGTGCCCTGGCATGTTGTGTTTGCGTCCCGATTCGTTCCCTCCGACGATGCTTTAAAAAACAAAGGAACCCTCCGTGGGCTTCCTCAGTGTCTCAGCCCTCGCCCTGATGTGGTCAGGAGGCCCGGCCCGGAGTCCTCCCTTCCCGGGCGCTCGCCGTTTCCCAGAGCCCACTGGCCACAGAGCAAACACTCAGACGGAGCACGGCCAACTGGCATCTGGCTTGGGCACTGCAGCACCCCATCTGTGCACACACGCACACGCACGCACACACACACACATACACATGCAGGCACACACGATCGCACACACACATACACACGCAGGCACACACACACACACACACAAACACACACACAAACACACATACCCACACACATATACAAGCACTCGCACACATACATACAGGCCCACAGGCACACACCCAAATAAAAAAGCACACTCTCTCTCACACACACAACTCTCTCGCACGCGCACACACACTCAAGCACACGTAAGCACTCTCTCTCACACACACACACACACACACACACATATTGGCACACACACACAAACAAGTGCGAAAGCAAGCACTCGCTCAGACACAAAAAACACCTTAAAACGCAAGCACTCCCTCACACACACACACACACACACACACACACAGTCTCCTTAGCCCAACGCATCCTCACACACACCGACAGACATCGGTGCTTACAAAGACAGACACTCATAGGTGCACCACACGTTCAAACTTAGACGCACACACTCAGGGACACACCGAGACACACACTCAGGCACACACTCAGACATGGTCCACTCTGGCATGTGGTGTCGCTGAAAGGGGGAGCAGATTCAGAGAGCAGAGGGACATCCTGCCAGGGGCCGCTGGGAGGGAACAGACCTTTCAGGAAGTATAGGATATTGGCGAGCAGTCGGTGGGGGGGGCTCAGGGAGTGATAAGGTGTTTAATTGAGAGAGGGGAGGGTGAGGGGTGAGGAGAGGGGAGGGGGCGGGAGGCCAAGCGGCGAATCAGATCACAGCCCGTCAAGAACTAGAGGGGGGAAAAAGTGCAGAGTGTTTGAAGTAGCGCCATATGCTTCCGGAGGAGCCCAACTGAGACGGGATCGGGCCAGAGAGGTGCGTTCAATGTCGAGGCAGGACTGACGAGAGGGGAGGAGCTTTGAGGATACCGAGAAGAAGGAAGAAAGGTCCACACAGATCCCCACAGAGACCATTCGTGCAGGGACAATGATGTGACGTTCTGGGGGAAATTACGTCATTTTGGCTGAAATGTAATCTTGTGAGTTAAAATTACGTCATTGGTCCTGAAATGTTGTCATTGGCTCTGAAATGACGGAATTTGTGCTGAAAATGATGTCATCGGATCCGAGAATGGCGTCATCAGTGCTGAAATGATGTCGTCCGTGCGGAACCGACATCGTCGTGGCAAAGTTAAGCCAAAGAGGCTTAAAATACAGTTAGGCGCACCCGGCTTTTATAGCCCAGGTGGTTAAGCGGGAGAAATTTGTAGTTTTGTCTGTTGCCCTGGGCGATGGCAAAGGGGGAAGAATGAATAGAAATAAGCAGGCAGCAATGATAAGAGCAGCATCTTGCATCGAGTGCTTTGGCCTTGCCAAGTGTGGAAAAACAGAGTGGAACAGGGAGTGCTGAGTCACGGACCTGGGGGCGAAATCTGGACTCAAATTGCACCAAGCTCTTTTTTCTTAAGCCCATTTATGTTTGCCAGGCATTTGTGTTGTGTGTTATTCGTTGGTCTCGAGTCGGCCCCATGCCGTCATGTTGTAGAGTCTGAGGAAATCGGTAAGGAAGGTGATGTGCTCTCATTTGGTTAAAGGTCATTGGTTTAAATTGCTGTCAAATTGCTCTTTTAGTTTTCTTCATATGTGATTAACTTGGCATTAAGGACAATTTAGAGAGTCTTACCTTAATTTTGGTCTCTATCTCTGTGAAACCACCTTATTTCCAAAATTGTATTCTAATAATGCTTCCCCATAAAATATATTCATTATAAACTATAGGACGCAAAACACATGGTCAGCTTCTGTTTGTTCTCACAAATTTAAAAAGATACCCAGGGTAGTCTGGATATTATATCCTTTTGATAAGAAGGTACGTTTACGGCTTCAGTTAAATGTTTAAAAGTGAGGCTAAATGTGCGGCGACGTCTTCTTTTAGAAGACTGTAGCCATTCCATTATGTGTTAGCTGTAACGGTTAGCCCCACCTGCTAACACGCTAACCACCTCTTTCTGTTGACTTACCAAACGGCTGTTTCCTCTATCTCCCTCCTGCCTCTCTCTCATCTCCGCCCCCCTCCCTCTCTCTATATATTCCTCTCCATCTGTCTTCCTCTCTTACTATCTATGTACACATATAAATACATATGCACACTATATAAGTCGTGGTTCGGCTCCATTTCAACCCAAGTCTCAGTAGGACTGCATTAGATCAATTTTATTTTCTAAGCCTGCTTTAACTCAATTATCCCTCAGTATCTCTGTCTCTCTCTCTCTCCCCCCCCCAGCCCTCACTCCCCCCTCAGTGTCATCCGGTGTTTCAAGTCGGACTCATTAATCATGTACTAGAGCTTTACGCGGGCGATAGTGACAGATAACCCTGTATCTTTACACACTATTAATCCACCCTCCACGATGCACGCGCTCAATAACCCCTTTCCATCTCACCGTTATCTTTCCCCTCACCTCTCCTCAGAGCGGCATCATGGCTGTGTTTTTTCCCCTTCTTTTTAGCCATGATGCAACTGAAATGGCACTACCTACTGCTGTCTTGTCTCCCCTTTCTCCCCTTTCCTCATTAGGGTTTTAAATTTCTTTCAAAACGTTCTTTCTTTGTTTTATGTTTTTTAATCTCCGTGTGGTCGCTGGTGGAGTTTAGCAAAGGGCTGTGCTATTTAAAACTCCATCCAGACCACCTCGGTCAGAAAAGCAATTAGGTGAAGCAGGTTTGGTTTAATTTGACTGAGAAGATTGCGCTGCGTGCAAAGGGCTTGCTGTCGGGATGAAAGAACGTCAGGCTTCCCCTTTATCATCTCCACACACTGTTCGTGTGTGTTTGTGTGTGTGTGCGTGCGTGCGTGCGTGCGTGCGTGCGTGCGTGCGTGCGTGCGTGCGTGCGTGCGTGCGTGCGTGCGTGCGTGCGTGCGTGCGTGCGTGCGTGTGTGTGTACGTGTGACAGGTTCAGTGAGAGACACTGTCGACACCATAGTTCTGGTTCCGAGTGGCCCTTACCCAGCAGGAGAGGCACCACCACCCCTGCATGCCTCTCCTCAGAGCAGATCAATTGTTCTGCTCTCTGTCCTCCAGTCTCTCGTCGCCCTCCTCTTTGTCTTCTCTCACTGAATCTTTGAGTCCTCAAAGCCTTCAAGGCTTTAGTGTTCAACTACCAGGGGCGGCCTGGCCCACATGGCCGGCCTACTAGAGATTGCAAACACAAGTCATTGCTTAAATTCTCTCTCTCTCTCTCTCTCTCTCTCTCTCTCTCTCTCTCTCTCTCTCTCTCTCTCACTCTCTCTCTCTCTCTCTCTCTCTCTCTCTCTCTCTCTCTCTCTCTCTCTCTCTCTCTCTCTCTCTCTCACTCTCTCTCTCTCTCCCATTGACACTTTGAAACCTTGATGTTGCTGATGCAAAGTCTGTTATATATCAGTAGAGAAAGCAGAATTGAGAATCAGCGGTTGCATTATGTATTGCTAGAATGGGGGTAGACTTTATAAAGCACTGAAGAACATGATATGAAATCATGTGTTCGGTTGTATATAATATTTTCCTCTTTGGCAGGGACTTTGCGTTCAGAATAAATATGTTTTTCTTGTTTTAACTGTCGACTGTAATCTATGTTTTCATTTGATCCTAATATGCATAGATTGGATCTGAAATCCCAACAAGGATACTGTGTATCCATATGTAATCTAACCAAATCTCCCTTTTTGTCTCCCTCTGTCTCTGTCTATCTCTCTGTCTCTGCGTCTGTCTCTGTCTGTCTCTCTCTCTCTCTCTCTCTCTCTCTCTCGCGCTCTCTCTCTCTCTCTCGCTCTCTCTCTCCCTCTCCCTCTCTCAATTTCTCTCTCTCTCTCTCTCTCTCTCTCTCTCTCTCTCTCTCTCTCTCTCTCTCTCTCTCTCC
>NC_044065.1:18107685-18157685 GCF_902167405.1 Gadus morhua
TTGTACGATTTTTATTGTTATGTTCCTTTTAATTATTTCTATATTTTTATTTTAACACAATAAATACACAAAACCTATAGTTTAGGGAAGTGTTTGATACTCTTTTTTGGAAATGTTTTGGCTGTTAGCTAAGGAAGCACCATAAGGATATGAACTGCAGCGCAACTGGGGTCCCTTATTATTTTATGAGGGGTTAATTAAACTTTAATCCCAATCTCTTAAAATATAAATTAATCTTTAATCCAATAAAAATGTAATCCAAAAACAAAGAAATGCGCTCATATTTCATGTTTTCATAATGAGCGAACAAAAAAAAACATTTTCTCTTCCTTGTAGATTTTATTCATCATGGTGTTAAACCCTGTTAATAGTTAGAAGGAACAGATTAGAGAATAGATCTAAAATAGATCAATACATAATGGGCATTTTCTTGAAAATCTTTGTTGTGTTCACATAACCAAGTAGGGTAGCTTCCAGGTCGAGTATGCGTTTGACACCAATCTCTCCAATCATTGTTGGCTTTCCGAATAACCCCGTTCAGGATAACCATAATGGTGAAATTGAATTCAGTTATCCTTCTCAGCCTTACTCCAAAAGTTCCTCTCATTTCCTCCACTCAGAACATTAACACCATGGCCATGTAATGACCATTGAATGCCACATTGGCTTCATAAAAAAAAGTTGCACGTTCAAACAGTCACTGGTTGACAGGTTTTATGCTAATGCTATTTTGGTAGCGGCCCAGAGCACTTTGCTCAAATGCCATCCAAACTTCCAACTTCATTTCTGTGAAAGAGTTGACAGTTTCTCTTCAAGTCTTTTCCCCCACACCACGCTCTCTAAATGGCTGAGACCCGCACAGATCCTTCTCCTAGATATCTAGAGATGGACTGTTTTGACTGATTCATCATTAGCGGTAATTGAATTGCAAACTCTATGTAAAACACAAACTGAACATCTGGGGCAGTTTCTCAAACTGGGTATAATTACTTATTTGTGCTTAATGATTTACAATCCTTTTTTTTTTCTTCTTTTAAATTACAACTAATCGTTATCTACTTTACTTTACTTTTCTACTTTCTACTTTTCTCACCCCCTTTCCTCTCTCTCTCTCTGTCTTCTTTTCTTTCTCCCTCTAATTATCTATACTCTTGGTCTCTCTCTCTCTTGTTTACTCTCTCAATACCCCGCTCTCCCCCTCTCTCTCCTCTCTCCCCCTCTCTCTCCTCTCTCCCCCTCTCTCTTGGTCTCTCCCTCTCTCTCCTCTCTCCCACTTCTCTTGGTCCTTCACTATTTTTCTCCACTCTGCTCCCTCCCCTCTATCTCTACAACTCACTCCCTCTCTCTCTATCCCACTCTCTTCCTCTTTCTACCACCTGTGTCTCTCTCTCTCTCTCTCTCTCTCTCTCTCTCTCTCTCTCTCTCTCTCTCTCTCTCTCTCTCTCTCTCTCTCTCTCTCTCTCTCTTCTCTTCTCTTCTCTTCTCTTCTCTTCTCTTCTCTCTCTCTCTCTCTCTCTCTCTCTCCAGGGGCCACAGAGAGAAGCTCCGGTCCCAGTTCTCTGAGAGTCGCAGCCTGAGGGACTGTAGCTTCGCTCCTCCCAGCGTGATGCCCAAATCTAGTCCAAGGCTTCAGTACGGCCCCCAGCAGCAAAAGGTAACCCCTCACTCTGCTTCTTCATTATTCACGAGAACCATAAATATAAACACACCTCAAGGTTTTATTTTTATTTTCTTTCTCTTCTGTGGATGGATGTCCTTGTGTAACCAAGCAAACAAACGGTTTGGCAGGCGAAGCCCGGCTTTTAAACACGATGAGCTCCATCTGGGAGCCTCCCTTTCTCTGTGTCTACAACACAGCTCTGTAGCAGAGACAGAGGAACGGTTATCCTCACAGGTCCTCGTTGACAGCAGTAGTGCTCCTGTAAGCCCCGCCGAGGGAGACCGAAAAGAAGGCAGCTAACCGTCACGATGCTGTCTGCTGAACACCTGCGGTATCAGTGCACAGGCCCAACGCTGTGGTCAGTGTTCTGCACGTCTGCGCGGCATCGTGTGTCTTTGTTGGTCTAAATGTGGACGGTAATCAACAGTATTTGCACATCTGGACGGATTAGCTAGGTATTATGTACACGTTGGCATATTAGCGCAGGATAACACGCACCGCTGATAAATAACATTTGCTGTAAACCTTAAGATCAGATGAACACAATCTCCAGCTGTCTTGGGGATAATGTGTGATGTAAATTATTGCGGCGTGAGTTACGGGATTCTGTTGGTAGAGGTGAGGATAAAATGAGCTGTAATGAGTGGTACCGTAGAGGAATGTGAAGGATTAAGGAGCTAATTCCTATAGCGTTAAAGAGAAAAAGGTCATTTACATACACACAATGTTGTCATTTGTACTTGTTGTGCAGTTTCTAAAAGTATCAAGTATAGTATAGTAAAACATAATTTGATTGATATTGTTGCTTTTTTCTTCTCCCACAAATAAGGTTCCAGGTCTTTCAGACACTGAATACAGACACAGGTCGTTCAGAGCATGTAGGGGTTAGACGGTGAATACAGACACAGGTCGTTCAGAGCATGTAGGGGTTAGACGGTGAATACAGAGACAGGTCATTAAGAAGCAGGTATGGGTTAGAGAGTGAATACAGAGACAGGGCATTAAGGAGCAGGTAGGGGTTAGACAGTGAACACAGAGACAGGTCATTAAGGAGCAGGTAGGGGTTAGACAGTGAACACAGAGACAGGTCATTAAGAAGCAGGTAGGGGTGAGACAGTGAACACAGAGACAGGTCATTAAGGAGCAGGTTGGGGTTAGACAGTGAATAATAAAGTAAGTATGCATAAGAATGCTAAATGATTCACGTATATAATGAGTTAAAAGGGAAGAATGTGTGGTTTGGTGTCGAGGACTATGGTATTTGAGCCATACTGATGGAGATGTGGTTGATAACTGTACAAGGCTGGGGAACACTTGTTCCTAACCTCCTTCAAACCAAGCGCCTCTTTCTATCCAGTGGCTTGTTTTGCTGCTCCACCCGATCGCTCTATCTGGCCGTCCCACTGAAGACACTCTGGGGGGGCGCTCAGCTATATTACCGTCACAAAGAACGTCACGCCCTATAAAAATTCATGCTCTTATTTCTTCCCTTTGTTCTCTCTAACCCATTTCCGTCTGTTTGCTATGGCTCCCGCCGGGTTCATTAAAATGCAGTTTCTTATAAAAGTAGAGTGACCTGTCCATAAGGACACATCAGTACAGAACGGGCAAAGGCCTAATGAAACGCTGTGGTCGTGTCCACGCCATTATCGCCCCACGCCTTATCCCATACCTTACTAATAAACATACCATCATTAATCATGATGAACCAGCCCTTTTTATGTTGGTGTTTAAAAAAACAACAACACGTATTGGCTTATACTTTGCGATTAATGTCATTTGCATTTTGTCTGCGAATACAATTTCTACGAGTGGTGTAGAGAAAAAAAAACAAGTTCAGTGAGAGACGTGTCTGTATGTGTCTGTGTGAAATAGATGACATTGGCTACAGTGTGGCGTGCGATCCTTTCATGAGCTGGTTATATTTCGTCTCTCAGATCGGTGTTGTTCTCCCAGGATTATCCAACATCCCTAAGTTTACTCCGGGTCAGACCTAGAAGTGTGCCAAACGTCGGGCTTTGGCTCGTCGTCAGTCCTTGATGTGAGCGCAGTCCGTCCACCCCTCGGATACCTCCCCTACCAGGGGAGGGGGGCGACGCCTTCCTCTGGACTGGGAACGAAGGATGAGGGAGGGATGAGACGGAGAGCCAGAGGCTAATCCTCCTCCCCTCTAACCGGCCCCCCCCGGGGGCGCCATCCAGCGGCGTTGATGATGTCCGAACAGACTTTAGTACGGGGGGGGGGGGGGGGGGGTGAGGATGACCACAGACAGAACAGCAACTACTGTTGGCCCGACAGTAGCTGGTGGAGGATGATGTTTGCGGTTGGTCAGAAGTTATTTTATTTGCTTTTATTGTTCTTGGTTGTTATTTAGAAAAACTTTGTGTAAATATTTTTTTCTGAGATTGTTTTTTGGATCTCAGATTAAAAGATCTAAAGCTTTATTTGTCCCACAGGTTGCCACATTAGAAAATTGTCTTTGAATGAAGGCAATTTGTGTTTGAAATTGTAAATAATTATACTTGAAGAAAATACTTTTGTTTTGAGAATGTATATACATTCTGTGTTTAACAAGTTCTTCAGACCTATTTGGCACCAGTAGTTGATTTGCCCATAACTGAATCAGGGAAAAGGTTATGATATGTTGGTAACGGGACGTTACATACTTCCCCTACTCTTTAAAGTCCTGAGCGTGCAGAGGCCCACTGAGTCAAGCACCGTGTCGTAAAACTTGATGGAGCGGTTTAGGGATGCCGAGGGGCTAAACCCACAGACTCGAACCACGTAGGAAATACGCTGCCTTGTTGAGACTGCCTTGTGATTGCCACCTGTGGTGCTATGACCTTCCCTCGCTCATTCAACCCACTTGGTCGGTCTTTACATTTACATTCCGGGGATTTTACTGACGCTTTTATCCAAAGAGGCTTGCAACCTTTTCGTGCACACGTTCCCACAGCGACGGCGGAGTCGACCACGCAGGGCGACGGCCCGCTCTTCAGGAGCGGTCAGGGTGAGGCGTCTCGCTCAGGGACACCTCGACACTCAATCGAAGTGGCAACCTTTCGGTTACCCGTCAACCTGCTCTGCCTCCTGAGCTACTGTCGCCCCCAGGTCTTCAGTGTCTCTAGCCCATAAAAGCACAAAAAATCCCAGAAACACTAAATTTGATTGCAGAACAATGAGAACATTGAGATAGAGTGGAAGAAGGCGTGGATCTGGCGTGGGATGAGCTGATGGTGTCGGGACCCCAGCGCTGAGTGGGAGGGGTAGGGGCTGTGTTCCATGCCCCTCCCTGCTCATATCACTGTGGCATTAGGCGTTGCTGTTTTTTGTGTGTATTTATAGACAGAATTACGCAGCAAAGATGCTTTTCTCTCAAAGGCTTTGTTTTTCTACCTGGCTCATTATGGCTGGGATCAAAATGTCCCTTAAACTGGTTTTATCCTCCCTTTCTCTCTCAGATGTTTTATTTTCCTTTGTTCGGTTGGATTGTTCTAGAAACAGGATTACGTTTCCCAATTTCCTCCCTACAATCTGAGGTTATACTGAACTCGCGACGTACCAAAACAAACAAACTAATTTCCCGAACGTTGAGTGGTAACAACAATCTTTTTCCAGGGCTGTTTTCCGTCTTCTTTCCAAAGGTTTGTAATACGTGTTCAAATAAAAAACTCTTTTTGATTAACTTTGAGAAAGCGGTGCACTGTCTCTCTGCTACAGCCAGATCCAACCATGTACCTTCAATTCACTTGTCACTTGTTGTTAGCATTCAGCAGTGCTAAATGCTAAACCTAACGCAAATGTGATTCTAAATGTCTCAATGTAACGCCCTGTGACCAACTGTCAGGTGAACATGCTGTGTAGTTCCTACTCCCCCTAATCTCTCTCTCTTCCCTCTCATCTCCCAGTGGTCACATCCTCGCACGTCCGTGGTGAAGGTTGGCGGTGGCGTGGTGCCCGTCTTGCCACCGCCCCTGGCTTCCCCCGCCCTCACCAGAGCCCTGGCAAAGGTCAAACGCTTCAGGTATGTGTGGCGGTGGCATGCTAGGTAGGTGGAGGCAGAGCAGAGCACAGAGTGGAAGCCGGGGGGGCTAATGGTGCACTGTGTCGCACACGATAACAATCAAAGGACGTGGAGTGTTGCGGTTAGGGGGTTTGACTCCCAGACGAGGTGTTGTGGGTCGAAACTCCAACGTCTGGAATCCACTAGGTAGGAGCCCTTGAGCCAGATGCCCCTAACCCCCGCTGTCTGCTCCTTACTGGCTGTGTATCTGAATCCACTGTATGTCGCTTTGGATAAAAGCATCTGCTAAATAGTGAATATTAATTGCAGGGCAATTGCAGAGCTCTCCCTTTTCCCAGCGCGGGACAAAGGTAGCGAGTTTAACTGCTGTTATTGTAAAATGCAACAGCTGGAGGATAAACAGTACATATTTGTGTGTGTTAAGGTTAATAAGGGTGTTAACGTAGATCATCAAATGACAAAAACAAAGAGATAAATGGACTCATTCGGTCCAAATGCCCCGCTAATGCACTGCATTTGCCGTTTATATGGACTGCTTTGCTAATGATATATGGCCTCGGTTCTGTTATCACACTCTTTCTTTTTTCTGGTGCACTTCAGTCCGCCAAGGGTTTCTGAAAGGCCATAGACTATTGGAAATGTAATCACCTTGAGTTATAGAGCTTCAGAGTTGCCCGAAAAAATGTCTCTTCTGGCCCCGATGTTTAGGAGACATTTTGGAGGGAAATTAGAAACGCGTATTAAAATGGATTCGTAGCGCTGTTGCCTAAAACCTTGTGCGCCGGAAACCTGAATTGGCATTGGCTCTAAATCTGAATCCGAGTGTTTAGATTAGTCCAGTTGGTTTGCTCTCTTTCTGCTGACTGATAATTAGGTTTGCAGAGGAATCAATAGAGTGGGTCAGTGTGCCCATCGTGGTTTTTATGGTAAATTCAATACCCTGTGTAACCGGTTTTAAGTGTGTGTTAATCTGATATTGATCTGAACTGAATAAGCGTAATCATAATTGATCTCTATTGGATTTATGAGGGTTTTTTTGCTCCAAATGCCACATTCATTACACTAATTATTAGCATTTGGTTCGGACGGTTTGTAAAGCTAATAAGATAGCTTTACATTTAGCACGCCACATCAGCTTAAACAACAGTGATGAAAAAGAAAACATGCTAAATGTATTCTGCTGGTGGTTGTACATTTTTGCCATGTGAAATAATTGAAGCTAATGAATGCAAAATAAAATATTCAGAACAAACTCCCTGTCAACTGTAAAGGCTTTCATGGTAGGCCTAGTAATTCAGGGGGACCCTGATGAACCCAACTGACAAACCTGTCGCCTTAAGTAGTTCTGAATAATAAATAAATCTGATTATACATTTATGATTATAAGCATTTGCAGAGCATTCCCTCACTATTTGCTGAATTATGCTTTGCTACATATCAACCAGCTTATGCTTACTTGCTGCTTTGGCAAAACAGGTTATGTTTATTCGGTCAACACAGAAAAAATTCTCATTCTAAGTCTTGAAACCGGCGACAACCCGGTCTGATGACACAGCGACATGACACAGACATGCGTGAATAACCACCTTTAAGTGGAACAGTGAATCAGTTGTCCAATAGTGAGTTTCCTATTGATTAGAATGGATTGATCGCTCTCATGTCGGTGCCTCTCCATCTGCTCATAGGAGCAGCTCACTGTCAATCAGTCCCGCCCAGGAGTGCAGGGGCGGGAATAACTGCCAGATCCCGCCCACCTCCAGAGGGAAACGCAGCCTACTGGATGGAGCCAGGGTGAGTGGGCGGGCCTACAGCCATCTCGATGAGGCAGAGGTTATGAGGTCAGAGTTCATGGACCAGGAGGCGGAGTCTTTACGGAGGTGAGATCCTGGTGCTCTCAAGTGTCTTTGTGTGTTTGTTTTCCCCGGATGCGTTTTCACTGTATTTTTTTATTGGTGTATTTTTCGTTGCGATTGCTATCACGAGGTTGCTAAGACAAAGGCAGTTGCTAAGATACCTCCAATGCAGATATCATAGCAACACTGTCGGGAATGTTATTGGTGCTAAATAAAAAAACAAATCGAACCGGATAAATGCGTTTGCCTGTCATAGTAAATAATTAATAGATTAATTCCTGCTTTAATCTGGTGAGATTAATATTGGATTTGGTTTTGCACACACATAAAACACTATTGACTTGAACTATGACAATGCATTTGATTGAAAAGATAAATAGAATAGAATTGTTAAAAAACAACCAATCAAATATCTCAAATGTCTACCTCACACTGTAACAGTAAGTGAATTGATACTACAAGATTCAGTTGAAAAAGCATGCATGCTAATGTTGGCTTCTGGCGTTTCTATGTACACCTTGTTGTTTTAGTATTTTGTTGTAAGTGAAATTAAAGCGAGCGCCTGCTGTCACTCTGGATCTCCCCATTGAGGAGGGAGTGCATGGAGCCCGTCAGAATGTAGCATCTCGGGCAGGACGAGGAGTTGGGCGAGCTTGTTTTCCTGTCAGCGTTCGTCAGAAGCGTTCCTTCCCGTCTGCGGTGGGGAGCGGGGGGTCCGGCGGTTATAACAAGCTCGCTTACGTAACTCCCCAGGATATCCCAGTACACGAAATCTGTCTCACTCTGGTGCCATTGTTGGTAGAGTTGTTGATGTGACTCGCTCTGTTTTCCTTGTCACTTGGAGATGCATAATGGAAAGGACTGCGCAGACATGAAGAGAAAAAACTGAAAATAACCCCGCATAAGAATTCTGAAAGCATTTATGGATCGCCGCTTTAATTATTGAACAGAAGTACTTGTTTTATTTACCGGTGGCAGGGTAGTGGAGTATCGAGACAGAGACGAGACCGGCCAGCTTTGAAGCTTAATTTTCCCCGTAACGGTTATCAACAGCAACGATGGTGCTCCAATCAAAGATGTCCGTCACGAAGACAGAGTGTGTGTGTGCGTGTGTGTGTGTGTGTGTGTGTGTGTGTGTGTGTGTGTGTGTGTGTGTGTGTGTGTGTGTGTGTGTGTGTGTGTGTGTGTGTGTGTGTGTCTGTTCTGCCGATCCCCCCTGATCCTCTTGTCCTGTCCCTCTCCCCATCAGTGTGTCAGGGTGATTGGGCGTCGCAGCATGGCTGCCAAACCCCTTGTATGACCCATTTCCATACTATTTACATTTCAGACAGGACTCTGAGGAGAGCACTGCTGCTCTCAACAAGAAGTTACACACACACACACACACACACACACACACAAACAGACACATAAACAAACACACACGCACAGACACACATGTACATACATGCATGTACACGCAAACACACACACACAGAGACACACGTGCATGCATACGCGTACACACTCACACATGCATGGATATACACCCAAACACACACACACACACACAGACACACACACGTTCATGCACACACACAGATGTACACACACAAACACACGCACAAATACACACACACATTTAAATGCACACCCACAAACACGCGTACATGCACTCATGCCCACTGACACATTTCAAACCGACAACACCCTGGCACCGTGGATTCTTTCACAAAAGAAAAAATAGGAGCAAACACCCAAACAAAATCTAGCCACTACAGCAGAATAAATGGGGCTCTTAGCTTGCGGTGCGTCAGAATTAAACATGGGAGGACATCAATAAGACGTTTCTAGAGGGGGAGTATCGACAGCCCACTGGTCGGCCGACAGCCCCGGCCTGCCTGGCTCAGCGGCCTTTCTAGGTGCTTCTTGTGTCCTATTTCTCAACTCAAAAACAAGTCAATGATGCAGCCAACACCACCCCCCCTCCCGCCCCCCCTCCCTCCCTCCCTCCCTCCCTCAGCCCCAACTACTCCTCCCTCCTCCTCCCGTGTTACCATGGTGATACCCTCCAGTCCCTGGAAATGAGAAATGGGAGCTGGATAAGAGCGGGAAAAAGATGGGAGAAAGGAGAGACGGTACATGGAGGGCGAGAGAGCAGGGCTCTGCATGATAAAGAGCAAGGGTGGGGGAGGGGGAGGGGGGCCAGAGAGGGAGGGGGGAGAGGGAGGGGGACGGCCCGGGAGGGAGGGAGGGAGGGAAGGAGGGGAGGGTAAATCGACCACAGAGAGGCCGAGGAGGAGACAAAGCAGGAGAGAAGAGAAATTTTTAGTTAATTTTGAGGTTTTCTTCTGCGTCAATGTAAACAGCTGTTTTTTGTGTGGGTAGTGTAATGTGAGTGAGTGTGTGTGTTTGGTTGTGTGTCTGTGTGTTTTTGGCCCTTTGAAAGTGAAGTGTTCAGTGCTGGGGGCTATATTTAGCGCGTTGTGTAAACCTCCTCTGGACTCACCTCTAATTCGAGGGTAGACGAGGGTGTGTGTGTGTGTGTGTGTGTGTGTGGGGGGGGGGGGGGGGGGGGGGGGGGGGGGGGGGATAGTTTGGCTCTTGCTCGGTTTACGCTACAAACAAACCTGGCAGAGCAGTCAATAACACCGGCTCCCGCGTCCTGATGGCTGTTGTCGTCGCCATCAGGCCTCGGTAACCACGGCGTTCTCCGGTCACACACCACTGAGCCGCCCGCGTGTGTGTGAGCGGCGCCTCTTCAACCTCGTTAGCGACGGGCCGTCTTTCCTCGCTAATCTCTGTTGCACCTCTCCCTGGTTCAATTAATAACGCCAGCACACAGATGTATACACACACACATATACACACACACATACATACGCACACACACACACACACACACACACACACACGCACATACACACACGCACACACACACACACACACACACACAAACACACACACATATAGACGCATACGTGTACACACACACAAACACACACATACACACACACACACAAACACATACACATACACACACATATAGACGCACATGTATACACACAGACACATACAAACGCTTTAATTTACATTGCCAAACAACTGTGTTATACACACAAACATACACGCACTCACCCACACCTGTGCTCACGTTATGATGCATTCAGGTCCAGCGATGTTGGAATTCTGTCCCGTCACTCCGCTTGGGGCGTGCGTTATCGGGGCGAGATGTGTGCTGTTTAATAATAACTTTCATATCCGAGCCCATGAAGAATCGCAGCCACCCCCGCAAAAATCCAATTGGGCGATGCGTGCAGGAGGCACGCTCTCAAACACAGCCGCACGCCGGGTCAGAACCCTCCAGCCGCCAAGCCCCTGAGCTTCAGAGAGATCGCGAGAGGGGCAATCGTTCTCTGTCAGACATGTTCCACGCAGCTCACGAGTGGAAGATGCACATGCCAAGGATAGGAATGATGACACAATAGTGAGGAGGGTGAGTGAGTGTGCAAAAACGTTAATACATACTGTGGCTGTTGCCATGGTACCTCTTCTCACACAAACATGCGCAGGATGTATCCACGGAGAGCGAGTTGGATGAGGTTTTTGAGAGACTGTTTATCAGAGAAATGGGGTTTTTCTAATCTCAGATATCTCACACTATTCTGTGGTTGGAAAGCGAAACAGATAGGAGGAGACAGGAGGTTATTTGGAAGGTGACTTCCTTTACTTTTACTCTGTTTCTTACTGTGTTCTCCCAGATCTTGCTGTGTACTTCCAGATCTTACTATGTTCTTCCAGTTTTTTCTGTGTACTTCTAGTTCTTTCTGTGTACTTCTAGTTCTTTCTGTGTACTTCCAGTTCTTTCTGTGTACTTCCTGTTTTTGACTCTGAACTGTCCCAATCTCTGGTCGTACTCTGCTTCCTTCCTCTGGTCGATCTACTTCCTGTCTCTCCACCTGGTCTGACTATGTACTTCCTGTGACTGACTTTGTGCTTCCTGTCCCTTCAGGTGTGGCTCCGCCGGGGGGGGGGCAGGCGGCCCGCTCGGCCGCCCCTCGCTCTCTCCCTTCAGCTCCAGGCGGGGCTGGACCGAGGTCCCGTGCACGCGCCTCGAAACGGGGGCCGCCGTCCGGCCCGCCTCCCTCCGCACGCGCTCAGTGCCCATCATCCCCTCCCTTCAGGCCCCTCCCCCGGGGGGAGAGGAGGGGGGCGAGGCGCTCCCCGACGGCGGCCAGCCCACCGTAGTGGCGGCGGCGGCGGCGGCCGCAGACACCCACAGGATACCGGCGCCTGCGGTCTCCGTGGCGACGCCGGGGTCCGCGAGGAGCGCGCTGTCGTCGCCGGCCGGGTCGAAACACAAAGCGCTGCCCAGCGCCCCGGCGGCGGCGCCCTGGTCGCAGGGCCGGATGGACGCCGCGGGCAGAGCCACGCGGTGCGGACGCCCCAGACCGCAGCGTCCGGGCCGCGCCCCCACGGCTCTGGGGCCGGCGCGCCCGCGGGGGGAGGAGGGACACGCCGGTGAGGGCAGAGCGTCCCGGGAACAGGGAGGTACGGGCCCCGGGTCGGTCACCAGAGGGGCCTGGAGGGAGGGGCCTCACGCCAGCTGATTGCATTGTTGTCGTCACGGCGATGCGTACAGACGTTGGCGCCGATAAACGTGGACACTTCACCGTGCTGCCGAGGTCGGTGGGAAGGGAGGGCCGGGGGGGGGGGGCGGGGGGAGGAACCTGAATCTGCTTGACAATACGGACCAATCACAGACGGCGACGGAACTCGTGGCCGTTGAACATTGAACGATGGTTATTGATACAGATAGAGACGTTGGACCCTATGAACACGAGAGACATGCACAAGCACACTGTTGTGAATAAATGTGATGTTATGACGAGGACCTGAGGAGCGGGAAGACCTTTCGTGTTGGAGCTTGATTTAAATAAAAAGAAAAAAAAGAGTATTGAAAAATGAATTAATGCCACTATTTAAACAGAGCTTCTACTTAGAAACCAAAATAGTGTGTAATCTCTATGTTGTTTCTCTATTGTAAGGAAATGAAATTATATATGTCATATAATATATGTCCTATAGACATATATCTATATTTGACATACAATTGTGAGAAAATAAAGACTAAGATAACAGTGTTAATGATCTTATTTTTATTGTTTTCATCACGTGTCAGAACTTGAGTGCTTTTTCATGAATTTCATTATATACTGTACAGTATATTAAATTATTATGCATCATAAATCACATTCCTCTGCTCTCCCAAACATTTTTATATTTAGGGGAGCAGAAGAATGTGAATTATCTTAGAAGTTGATCATGTGTACATTTTGACTGATGGACTGATTGATTGACTGATTGATAGATTGATTGGGTACTGGAGTAAACAAATGCAGAGCTGCTGTGCTTGTGACGCAGACTTTCCTTCCATCCCATAATGTACAGAAAGCAGCTCAAGGCCAAATGATCCTGTGGCCACAGCAGGTAAGTATGTCTCTACGCCGCTGCCTGCACCAATACTTCTGAGTCTGCCAGATTCATAGTGTGAATCTGCTAATTCACTTAAAGTAAACCACTTTGTCTCTGTCATGTGAAGACGACACAACGTGTCCAACAAATGAACATTTGTGCAAACCTCCTCCGCTGGTGCATCATATATCAACCGGGAAACATACAGCAGGTAGGTGATTTGATGAGTGTTTGGAGAGGCGTGCGTGAGGTGTGCGGCCACGGTCTCCATGGGCTACGCCTGTGACTAAGAGCCCTAAGACGCACCTACTGCAGCTGTTACACAGAGATGGAGCATCTGCCTTACCTCGGCCATTGTTGGCTTTGTGGACTGTGTGTTGCCGTGACGACGGCGGTCATGAAGTATTTAGTCACTGTTCTCTGTTTGTTTCTAGTACTGCACACGCATGCACATGCTATCATGTGCATACACACACACACACAAACACACTTCCCCCTTTGAATAGCATACACAGCATAGTATTAGAGAAACGCTGAAGGTCAACCCTAATCAACTCATACAAACGAAACAATGCATCAAGTGTTTGTGTGGCTGCAGCATGAGTCCTCACAACACAAACACGAAGACACATAACACGTAAAACACACATAGCTACACACAAACTTACAGCCACATGCACAAACACATGCACTACAGCCAAACAAATTGCATTCAGCTCATTATTTTTCAATCAGCCATTAACAAGCTGAGAGAAATGTGTGTGTGTGTGTGTGTGTGTCTGTTGGTGTGTATATGTTTGTGTGTATGAATATATTTTAGTATTTTGGGGGGGCACGGTTGTTATTAACAAGCAGTGCACCCTGGTTTGTTTACATGTTTGTTTACGTGTTTGTGTTGTATGTTTGCTGTAATTATTCAGGGAAGTATGCATGACAGCAAAGGTACCAGCGAGGGTTCAAATGAAGAAACACCAGTTTACACTGAAACAAGACATGCTGAAACCCAAAGAAGGCCAAGTTCAAAGTTAAAGGTGCAATATGTACAATTTGGTGGCATCTAGTGGTGAGGTTGAATGTTGCAATCAACCGAAATTCCCCCTTCACCCCTCCCTTTCTAAGGAAGTAGGAACATCTACAGTGGACTGTTCTGTCTGTAGGGGGCCAGTAGGTACTTCCAAAACTCATGATCTACGATGACATCGAATAGTGTCAAGTGAACCTCTTCACTTGTAGAGGTTCGCCTGTGGTTCCACGTTCCCGCAACACAATGACCACGCAGACGCTTCGACGCAGTCATGAACATTTATAGTTCTCCGTCGGTTTTTAGTAAGCAGACCAATCACAGGCCTTTCTGCTGAGTCGCCTCAACGGAAGGTTACGATTTTTTCGGAGGCGCACGTCCGGCCCTTGCGGTGGACGAGAGGAGGGTACGCAAGGACGTAAGGGGTCCGTAACCCCCTCGTGTTGCAGGAACGTGGTCCTTAAGTGAGCGTCCTCTCTAGAGCTGTTCGTGCTGTTGTTCTTGCTGGTCTACTGTAGAATAATGCCAGAATAACATGGCAACATGGCATGTTAAAGAAAGGAGATGTACCGGTCGGCCAACATTTTTTATTTGGAGAATATAATAGTTAAGGATGTAATTTAATTGATAAATATTATTGAATTCATTATCGATCAGCATGATACAGATATGTCCATGGTTTTGTATTGCAACTTTAGACCAAACATTAAACTAAACGGATTAAACTAAAGCAAGATAAGTCATTATTTAAACAAACTAATAAAAACGAATACGAAACACACACACGCATACACACACACATACACACAACCACACGAAGACCACATAAGACCAGGGAGAGTATTGGACTCCAGGCAGAAATGTGGCCAGCGTTTAACGTGACATTTAATAGCAGTTATTGGAGAAACCCACACACACATTTAGAATGTTTGTCACTGGGGTAAAGGGATGTTCAGTAAAACGGGGGGCGGGACAATGATATAAAGGCATGTGATTGGAGGATTACGGACAGTGGTGGCAATTACCGCCCGCTTGCACAGTATTGAATGGGTGAAGATGGTCGATGTTGGGCATAGTGAGTCAACATAGAAATAATTCCTGTCAAGCAAGGCGGTAACGCAAGTCACATCTTAATGAAAAAAAAAAGGGTCGTTAGACCCGATTACTAATGTAGTTGAATAATCCAAATTAATAATAGGGATCAGTAGCAACCATTTTTGTTTGTGTATGTGTTTATGTTTACCTGTGTGTGTGTTTGTGTGTTTGTGTGCTTGCGTGCGGGCGTGCGTGCGTGTGTACGTGTATGTGTGCGTGTGCGCAGGTGTGCATGTGTTTGTGTGTGCGCGTGTGTATTTTTGTGTGCGCACACGCATGCATGAGGTAGGACTTGTACAACAGCCAGAGGCCCACGGGGGCTGGGGGAGGTGCGTTCTAAATGTACTCTGTTTTAAATTTACATTGAGTTCCTCCTCGTCCCGAACGGGTCCAGCATGGAGGGTCTGACCCGCAGCCAGCAGACAGCGTGTTAGACGAGATGGAACCACCCCAGCACAGGCCTGCGTATTAGTATTCATGACAGAGACAGAGGATAGGAGGGGGCCACACACACACACACACACACACAAACACTCACACACAGACCCTGGTCGGTCTGACCAGCCTGTAGACCAAATAGGGCATGTATCACTTATGTTTTTATATGATTATTGTCTTATATATATTTCTTGGATGAAATTATGATATAGATAAATATATCATGGCTTTATTTAAATACCTTGTGCCTTAGCTACAGAGGAATAACCATGGATGTGTTGTCATAAGAACGACAGCTGAAAACACCAGGTTGCGCCAACGCCGACTCTCAACGAAGAACCAAGTCATTGTTATCACATCTTGACAGACGATAAAATGTTCCGGATGATTATTTCGCTTGAAGCTTCCAAAGCCAACCACTCCCGACCGGTTCCCCCCACATAACAACAGATCAACTGATGCTTCACACATTCGCTACAGGAGAGATGACAGGAATGATGCAAGTCACCGAAAGTCACAGTTTTCAGCATCATTTGATTTTTTGCAAAAATATTCCAGTTTATTTTGACTAGTCAGCTAGTAATTCACTAAACTTTTAGTTAACTGTCAGCGAAATGACTCTTACAAAACAAACCTCATTTAAATTAACCTAGTCACATATGCCTATGTCATACATATACGTGTTCGGTTAGTTGCAATCTGCAACCTTGCCCCTAGATGCCACTAAATCCTTCACACTGCAGCTCTAAATCAGAATCCCCTGCTTCCTAAAGAGAAATCACTACATACAGAAGAAAGGTGTGCTAGCTGTGATAAAATATCTATACACAGTGCGAACTGTATTTCTATAACATCTCTCTCTCTCACTGCAGCAGTGGACGGTGGCGATGTGATGAATGAGAGTGATGGGGTGTGAAAGAGAGCAACAAACAAACAGCAGGTAGTATGGCCCGCAGCCCAGAGCAGAAGAACATCAAACATCTGTCCCCCCCCCCCCCCCCCCCACTATGTGTCCTGTTGCATCATGGGAGTTAGCATTGTGTGGGAACTGCCAGCTACGACCTTCCAACATTATGTTTGTACAAATCCTTTACCAATCAGAGTTATACACAGCGATGGAATGCTGGTATTTGTTACATGTGGATGAGGTAGCATTGAAATTGATATAGTTACGAATCGTACGAATATTTGACCTTTCACATGGGTACTTTTATGGTAGAGTGGTAAGTATCTGTCTTAATCATAACTGTGTATATTGTTGTATAGTATAGTGTTTTGTGTTTTAAAGTATGTAGTTGTAGTTTTGTGGTCTAATTTAGTTTTGTTGTGTCGTTTGGTGGTGCATTTACGGTACCGTATTTATAACTATTTAGTATTTACAACAGTTGTTTAAATGCAGTGCAACTATTTACAATAGTTGTATAACTATTTACATATTGATATGTAGGCTATTGTTGTCGGTGTGTTGTGTAGCACTGTATCGTGTTTACTGTAATGTAGTGTTGTGTTTTGCATAGTAGTGTGTAGTGTCTTATAGTCGAGTGTGTAGCATTGCGTAGCATCATCCTGAAGGCACACACAGAGGAACAAGTATGAGTCATGAGGAAGACTCTGCCAGACTGTCTGTGTGGCATCATACATTTCTTTTACTGCTGTTTCCTTCTGTGTGTGTGTGTGTGTGTGTGTGTGTGTGTGTAATTCTTTTTTGTACTAGAGAGGCATGAGGTGATAGACTGAGAGGGAAAGAGACGTCTGTGGAGACGATAGAAAGTGAGGGTTAGGAGAGCCATTCAGATGACATTCTAACTCTGAACCCAAAGTGAATCACAGATCTGCATCCGTGTCTCCTAACGCTCCTGCAGCCCCTCTTTATTAGAATGAGGCAAACATTCATCTGAATGGCCGTGCTCTGTGTCCGACACGCAGTGAAACACTTTCAGGCTCTGTGGATAAATGGGTCTTGCATATCAATAACTGACGGAGAGAAACAGAGAACGTCTCTCCGACTCCCAACCGCAGACCCTGAAGTAGATTACATATTGATAGTGCGCACTGGTTTGGTTTTAGTCTCTGACTTTGACTCTCTCTTTCTGTGTCTCCCTGTCCTTCTCTGTCCCTGTCTCTCTCTCTCTCTCTCTCTCTCTCTCTCTCTCTCTCTCGCTCTCTCTCTCTCTCTCTCGCTCTCTCGCTCTCTCGCTCTCTCTCTCTCTGTCCCTGTCTCTCTCTCTCTCTCTCTCTCTCTCTCTCTCTCTCTCTCTCTCTCTCTCTCTCTCTCTCTCTCTCTCTCTCTCTCTCTCTCTCTCTCTCTCTCTCTCTCTCTCTCTCTCTCTCTCTCTCTCTCTCGCTCTCTCTCTCTCTCTCTCGCTCACTCTCTCCCGTACTCTGTCTGTCTCCCATGCTTGGGGACATCAGTATGGCTGCTGTGTAGCAGGCAGAAAACAATGGATGAAATCGAGGGAGATCAGACAGGCGAAGTGTCCAGGACAACTGAGGAGAGAGAGAGAGAGTTAGGGTTGAGAGTAGAGAGGGAGAGAGACAGCAGGATACAGAGAGAGAGACAACAGCTGGACGTATAACGCCTTGACTCCCCGAACGCAAATCTCAGCTCTGACCCCAGGACGTGTCTGAGGCCGTCTCTCTTCCTGGTCGCTCTGTGTGTGGAATACTAACGCCCACCAAGCTGTAGCCCAGGCCATGGCATCGCTATGCTGTGAAGTTACACTATGCTATGCTCTGTGATATGTTTTATAAAGCTCTGCTATGGAGCTATGCTATTTCGTTTTAGTATGGAGCTGAGCTATGGAGCTATGCTATATTGTTTTAGTATAGGGCGATGCTATGTAGCTATAATATGAAGATATGCTATATAGCTGTAGTATGAAGCTATGCTATGGAGCAATGCTATATTGTTTAAGTATGGATCTATGATATAGAGCTATAGTATGGAGCTATGCTATGTAGCTATAATATGGCGATACATATGCTATATAACTGTAGTATGAAGCTATGCTATGGCGCTATGCTGTATAATTATGGTATGTAGCTATTCTATATAGCTTTAGTATGGAGCTATACAATGGATCTATGCGATGATACAGCTTTTAGTTTGGGGCTATGGAGCTGTGCTGTAGCTACAGTATTGAGCAATGCAATACTATTCCTAGTATGTCGCTATGTTATATTGCTTTAGTAAGGAGCTATGCTATGAAGAATTTCCCAGCATGCCGAACTTTGATCCCTCACTCAGCAGTTACCGATCTGTCTCTCTATGTACCGACCTAAAGCTCTCTAGATCTGTCTATCTGTCTATCGTATACTCCTTATTGATTGCATAATATTTAATCTACAGAGACATAAGGAAGACATCTTTACATTTACAGTTGGCTTATCAACGCTAGTGTAATTATGCACTTCTAATGGAGCAGTGTCATGGCCGCTGCAAGCTAACGCAGCCCGCGGCTAACAGCTCTGAACGCTATCAGGAGACTTCACTGCTGCTACTGTTACCAGGACACAAGCCTCCGACTGAAGCGCTAACTGTGCCACGCGCTATAAGTAATAGGCTTGTTATTTAGCTTCCTAACCATCTGCCCCTCTGTTCAGCTCGCTTCTCATCTCTGGGAGAAAAAAAAGGAGAATTAATTGTGTTTCTCTCTTTTTTTTGTTAGGTAGGTGGAGGCGAGGGAGGGGCGGAGGGGATGAGGGTGATGCAGGCTGGACGGGGGGTCTATCTACTGCGCCAGCTGTGTGGTGCTCTGTGTAAGGGATTAAACGAAAATTTGAGTAAAAACATTTGTCATAGCTCATCAAACCGGGGAGTGCGTGGGGGTGGGGGGGGGAAGCGGCGGTGCAGGTGTACCTTGGGCCCCATTCAGCTACAGCTGTCTCCATCATAGACGGCGCGGCCACAGTCCATCCAGAGCACATTTCCGACCTGCAGCTCGTTCTCCGAACGCACACAAACACAGTCCTGTGTATCCTCGCCACGGTCCACGGCCATCCAAACCAATCTGCTTATCTTAATGATGGCCACCAGCGGCAGAGCGTGTCACAGGGTCACCTCCACCCACAACATCAACCCATGGCAGATAGGACCGTATAGCCCCCACATCTCTGGTCGTCAACTGGCGGCGCGCCGCATCGCCGTGTTTCTTTTCCACCGGTACGGATCACAGATTGCCATGTTAATGCCTTCTGATGTGGTTGCCGGTCTGGATGGGGGAACAACCTGGATTGGTGTGAGCTCTGGCGGGGTATATGTTATAGATTCTGGAGAGCTACAAAGTCCTGAAATATATACTTTATTTCAGTGATTATACGGCATCCACGGTGTGAGTGTGTTATACGGCATCCACGGTGGGAGTGTGTTATACGGTATCCCTGGTGATATACTGTGCTATACGGTATCCATGGTGATAGTGTGTCATACGGTGTCCATGGGTGTGTTTTACGGTATCCACGGTGTGAGTGTGTTATATACATATATATAAATGCACAAAGTTATAAAGTAAGATTGTCTGTTGGCTTCTTCTTCCGTCAGTGCCTTAATATAAAACACACAGTTCCCTAATCTGCCTTTATATAATACCCTAATATTTTTTGCACAGATGCTGGGTAATCAAGATCCCTGTTTGATTGCTTTTATTCAGCAGAGTGGCTCGGGGCCCTCGTGATGGAGCAGCCCAACTTGACGTAAGAGGTGTACTTAAGTACAATAACTGGAACACATAATCTCTTTTAGCGTTTTATTTAGATTGATTAGCGGGACGATAAACGTCGCTAGCCCCAGTCAAATAAATATGAAGAGTGTGCTGCGCCTTATATACACAAGAGCTAGCCCGCGATGCATCTCAACTAGCTGATATGTCAGGGCTCAGCGTGCAGCGATACAAAGCGATATTACTGATTATATTGTTTATTGGCCATTTGAGATCCTAATGAGGGTCTTCCACTGGTTTTATTTATGCCGTTTGTTTTTCAAATATAAGCCATTCCATGGAATGAAAAGATAATAAGAGATCATCGTGCTGGTGAAGCATTGCACACAGTAGTGTCTCTTTTGGGTCTCAGTACAGTGAAAACAAAGTGTACTCTGGAGTGTAATAATCTTCTTCAAGAAGGAAAATGCATCCTTTATCTTTATAGTCTGAGTTAATTTATGCTGAAAATGTGATTAAAAACTATACATGTATAATATTTATTTACCTTTTATATCCAAAGGTAAAAGGTAGGCATCTAGTGATTTGGTACAGGCTGCAACCAACTTTCAGTTGGTTCCATGATGGATTTATATAGTGTATTTCGTTATTCAGTCTGTAAAACTATAGGTCATAGATTAATAATAAGATAGCAACCCTACGATAAGATAAGATCGTCCCCTTTAGAGTTGTTTCCGAGAGAGAGGAACAACATTATTATTTGTAGAATAGGTTGTGATTTTATACTAAACCTTATTGAAATCATTACAAATCTGATATTTCCAGGTTATTCTAAGCTACGAGCTTCTGGAAATGTAGTACATTGCAAGTTTAATATGATTCATAATAATTTGAATTGCAATTCCAAATGGTGCTCTCTTCCCAGTTGAATAACTTTAAGATGACCTACTGCTAGAAACTACAAATGAGTGGATTTAATAGGTAACATTTGTCATCAGGACCAACCCCAGACATTCTAAAACATGCAACTTGGGGGAACAAAATAATTCTGACCACATTTAATTTGCCTTAACCTTTGTACAGCGCTAAGATCTAATATGACTTAGTCCCTGGCCACTTCTCTGATAGCTGTGCTAGCGAATTAGCAGCTGACCTTATTGAGCCATTTACAGACAGACTTGCTCCCCTTTTCTGCTTCAGTGGGAATTGCAGTGCTTTAAAAACATGAACAAACCCCTGTTTTAACAAAGGACCAGGGGGGCAATGCTAGAAGAACTGGAGCTGGCTAATTATTTCACTACGTATACAAATATCAACTTTTCCTTTTCTTATTTATTGTACAGTGCAAAGTTGTGAATGTTGTTTGTTTGTTTGTTTGTTTGTTTGTTTGTTTGTTTGTTTGTTTGTTTGTTATGATATATTTATAGTAGGTTCTTATTAGATGTTATGCCTGTAAGCTACAAATGATCAAGTAAATTGTGCTGGTCTTTCCGTTTTGAATAAATGTAGAGCTAATAGAAATGCATTTTATTCAGAATTGAGCACAGTAGATATGTACTGACATAGACAACGTTTTAAGTTAATAACCTGCAAAAGATGAACTGTTTGGAGCTGTCAGGCCAGGATCTCTGAGACTTTGAGTCGGATAATGAATTCCGTGTGACTTTGATAGATTGCGGTCAAAGCTGGAAACAACTTGAATCCTGCAATTCATTTATTTTATACAAATGATCAGTAACAGTCAACAATCCAAACAATAACCATGTATTGTGTTTCTGCATTTATATATTTTTCTCTATGCTTGGCTTAACAGTGTGTCAGTCAATCTTATGGTAGTTAATCTAATTCCACTGACACTGGAGGTTAGAAGGGACAGACCCTTCCAAAAGTCTTTTAGACATTTAGTTCCAGGCTAAGCTAACTTTCTAGACAGCGTTGAAGTTGTTGTGTGTTTGGTCCCAGACTAAACTAGCCAGAAATCCTTGACCTCGTCTTTTCAGCTGCCACTGAATGCCTCGGAGCAAAGTTATGTATTTTGGATTTCGTTGCTCATGAGACACACACACACCCACACTAAATTATTAACAGACATTTATGCATACTTAAGCACTCACACATTAACGAAATACATTCATCACGTGACCATCAATCTGCCTGCCCTGGGAAACTGTCAAATCCATTAAAACAACTCTGTCTCTGTCTCTGTCTCTGTCTCTGTCTCTCTCTCTCTCTCTCTCTCTCTCTCTCTCTCTCTCTCTCTCTCTCTCTCTCTCTCTCTCTCTCTTACTGTAGTTCCTCTTTCATAATCCATTATGCACCATCACCTGTTCTGACAGGAATGACAGGCCCACTTCAAGTTTTTGAATTCCCCCCCCCCCCCCCCCCCCCCCACTCCTGATTCCCGAGGAGGGACATGCTGTTGGGTCAAGTTTAGGACAACCCTTGACCCTAGGCCACCGCCACCCACCCCCCCAGACCGCCGCCTTCAGGGATTCCTGTGCCAGCCTGCGAGACAGATTGCGGTCTTGACCTCGGCGTCTGGTTTTAGCCTCTCCTTTACGCTGAGCATCAACGTATTCCCTCAGCCGAGCTGTCAAGAAAACGCTAACTGCAGTGGGCCTCTCTCTCTCTCTCTCTCTCTCTCTCTCTCTCTCTCTCTCTCTCTCTCTCTCTCTCTCTCTCTCTCTCTCTCTCTCTCTCTGTCTCTGTCTCTGTCTCTGTCTCTCTCTCTCTTTCCTTAACGAGATCCCTTGTTACTGGAAGGCAGAACAAGGAGCATCTATTTTTCATTGTATCCTGTAAGATATATTGAACGTTTTCATTCGCAGTGATTTTGACAGAGATCCGACGTGATTGGCTGGAGTGGCTGAGCCACAGCCATCGCCACGGGGAGAGCTCTTAGAGTTGGATTTTGGAGGCAGATGACATCACCTGGTACCACTTTCACCCAATCAGAAACAACGGTTGCATAACTTTTTTTTCACCCTTGTCACTGGGGTTTCAATAGTGTCTTCATTAAAAGGGAAATTGTGATGCTGTTTCTAATGGACAGGAAAAGGAATCACATGAGCATGATTCAAAGTTAATGGCATGATGGTACGTATGTCATGCTACATGTCTTTCATCCGGTCCCCTCGTTTCAAGGCACTTGGCAGGTTTAGAAACCTGACGACTTAGTATCTATCTACACAAGCCCCGGTGTAGTTTCCCATATTTTATTAACAGCTTCTTCAAAGCAGTGTCACAAAATGACGCTTTCCAGGGTTGAAATGGTAGCCAACTAATTATGCTGATAAAATGTGAAAGTATGGCTGAGAAATTCCCTGACTCTGAAACAGAAGAGACGGGTTAATGTAATCAGGTAGGCACCTGTCATCCCTGGTTCCTTTTTCCCCACTTCTAATACCCACAATGCCTTGCGAAAGCTTAGCAGAGGGCAGACTTGGCGCCTCAGAACCTTTGAGGCTTAATCTGTCATCCGTCTTCAACCGAACCTCTCTCCATTCAAGCAGTTCATTTTTACACTGGCGTAAAGTTCGGCTGTTAAATCCTAATTCCAAACCAAAAAAATAAAAGAGGTCTCTTCTTCTCACAGAGTCGTTAAAAAGGAAGCTTTAGTTGGTTTACGGCACCGGTTCTCTCTAGCTCTGTAAGGAGTAAGGAATTTGGAGAAGTATGGATCAAGCGAGGGAAAGCACGCCGTCTTTAATGGCTCCAGGTTTCTCTCAGTGTCTGGGCTATCTTGAGATGCAGTCGGAAAGAAAAGACAGTCTCCTCAAATCTCTTTCACAAGGAAGACACAGAGCCACTGCGGAGTGAAACCGTCTCAAATGTTTGAAGCTAAATGAAAGCGTGTGCAGCATGAATGCTGGTGTACAGAAATGTTTCCTACTCCAGTGTAGTGGAAACCTGTGCAATGAAGCATTCATTAGGTGCCACAAGCTGTTCTCTAATTGATGCGTGATTATTTTTGTATACTTGTTTGGTATCTTGTTTTGATGATCATTTTAATAGGGTCATAGGTTAAGATTTATTTAGACAACTTTCAATCTACATTGATAAGATAATTGTAAAATTTTAAGATAATTGAAAAGTTACAGTGGTGACGAGTCATTTGCTCGTGTCTATGAATCATCTGATGTTCAATCACAAAGGACCTTTATGAGACCTTTGACCTTTTTCAACCATTATTGGTTTATAAATCAGCTATCTGCCATAACCCCGTACTCATACAGGCAGCGCCATGAGGGGTCAGGTCAAAGACCCCAAGGTTAGGAAACACTGGTGTAAAATCAGACCAAAATTTGGCTGATTCAATGTTTCATTCGTTCTAATGACCTCATCCAACGTTAAATATGAGCCCGTTGTTACCATTAAACAAACATTTTTTAACCGATTTACTGACGGTAAGCTGAAGTCTGAAATGTAGCCGGTTTTAATCAAACTATGTCATGTTTCCTTAATCTCATTCTGGATCCCCCAGTAGGAATCTGTGGCCTGGATTCAGGGCTGTAATACACCCGTTTAACTCTCCGTTTAGAACTGTAAATCACAAATGAATTTAGAGGAGTCTTTAAGCATAAAGGTGTAACTGCCTGCATTGCTCATGGTGTTTGAATCATTCACTGTGCATCATTTTAAAGAAGAATTTCGCATCGTAAATTCATTCTTCAGCGGTGTTATCTAAAGCGACTCACGAGTTAGTTTGAGGTGATCCAAGAATTATACGATCAATATCAGAGCATATAACAGCCACCGGCTTTCCCCAGAAGCAACCAGCGATGTCAAGGCAGACCCAGTCCGCTTCAGTAAACACCCTGCGAGGCAGTCATCCTTGTAAAAAGCCAAATATCATTTCTAAAATGTCATTCACCAGGTTATTTAATCACTCCCTGGCCTTTTGCCGAGAAACAGACATCCACCCAGGACAGCGAGAGAGAGAGGGATTGTAAGTGACAGAGTTCAAAGGGCAGACACAGACGAGCACCACCGTGGAAGGACTTTTTCAAGAATATCCTTGCACGTTTTCTGCAAGCAGATCCCTCATCGAGAACCCGCCCAAAACACTCGACCTGACACCTACTCCTTCTCCCGCGGGTGTCATCAGGCTGCTCGCTGGGTCAGCAGGTGTGGAATGTCTCCACCACGGCAGGGTTCAGCTGTTGCTCAGTCCCAAAGAGAGTAAAACAACTTTAAAAAACCGAGGCGTACGGGAGGCGAGGATGACGAAGCCATTGCTAATAATAAGAAGCGATTCCGTGTTGACGCAAGAGCAGACACGACGCCGGAGGGGTCCACGCAGAGGACGGGTTGCGCGTGGGAACGATGCAAACAACGCACAGCGCTCTCCTAACTGCCGCTGCCAGAGATCTAAAATCCAATCCAGGCACTTAAGTGAGATCTGGGAGATGGTCGGGCTCAGTTTCAACACCAACCCCCCTCCCCCCCCCCCACCCCCCCTCCCCCCGTGCTGAACTACGGATCAGAAGGAGGGTAGACCCCTGTGGATCTGGTCCACGGCTGACTGTGACGTGCGAGAGAGGGGGGCCCGAAACGAATGAAGTCTGAGCAGAGCTGTCGACTTGACGGGTTAAATCCTGACATTACAGGAGATGTGGGTGGTGTGGTGTGGTGTAGCGCACTATGGTAGAAGGGTTGTTTATTGTCTGTTGTCAACTGTTGCGTAGTATAACGAAGATAGTGTAGTATAACATAGCGGATTGCAGAGTATATGTAAGCATGATCTAAAATAAACCAGCAATAAATATCCTTTCACGAAAATTACTTGTCCATGCGTTCCGGCTAAAAATATAAATACTTTTAAATGGAGTTAAATGGAGTCATAAGAGGAACACCTTTGATCTCTTAATCAATATGTTTCAGTGCTGAGCCACTGGGTGGATGGAGGTGTGAACCGATGGGTAGATGGAGGAGGGAATGGATGGATGGAGGGTTGATGGATGGATGGAAGGGTGAATCTATGGATGGATGGACTACATTACGTCATATTTCTGCCTTCGACACCTGAAGGTGCTCATTGGTTTTAATCTACAGGTGTGATTAACGGTGTGGAACCACACCCGCTTGGGAGCTTCGTGATTGTAACCGGGGACCTGCGTGCTCTCACATTGAGGTCCACTTTGACATGTTTACAGTGTATTCTGTGCATATGCGGAGCATATTGGATGTGTTCCTACGCTGTGGGCGGTCTGGAAATGATTTGAGGTTTGTTTGTTTGGAGATGGGAGGCCTCCGGCTCCCCGCTGTGGCCTTCCTATTACTTTTACCCCCACACAATATATGGATGTTCGGCTCTACGTTTGGCATGGTTATTATTATGATTGTTTTTATCATTTAGCAACATGCATTGTGCGGCTAACCCCTAATCCTCCAACCACTCTGTAATGTAGGTGTGTTGATGGGAGTTTCTAGTTTGGAGGATGTATTTTCAGAGCTCTCCTTTCGTCGCCTTTTGTAATCTAATGTTGTCCCCTGAGTCTAAACTCAAATCAAAGTTGGTAGGGAGAAAGAAGGGGTGCGTGGCGGCTGCTATTGTATTTATTTTGATTTCAGCATCCCCATGCATATGGAAACGAGTTGGTCGAAAATGCAATTAAAAACGCCGTGTACAATTTAGTGACGTCTAGCGGAAGGTACTCAGCAGCAATCGAAGATAATATTAATAAGCTTGATACGTGTATAATCCCAAGAATATAGAAGGGCTAAGAGTCTAGTTATCCCCATGGTTACGACCCACTGTTCAGTGAGTTGCAATCTCTAGCGTCAGCACTAAATGCCAATCAATTCTAAATGCTGAACCTTTAAGCCTCAATTTCGTCACAATCCTTTCCGCAAAACAATGATCACATCTACGGACAATGATTGCTATGACTTTTCTGTTCAGAATAAAACGACTTATATTATGCTGAACATATTACCTAACTTCCTTGGCAGGGTCCAATTCTGTAGGCTAAGCTAGTATTGACTTGCTATTGAAAAGGCATTCTGCTGTAGCCCTGATAACAATCACCTTGTTCCCACGGCGATATACCATAGCCATGACCCAATCATAAAAAGAAAATCCTCAACAGAGAATGTTCCGGCAGCTGAAGAACCCTGGTTAACTTACCCTGTTTCTTATTCCCATAATGCATTAGAAATTGTTGAAGTGAGTCTGCTCAATTTCTGAACTTGCTGTTTGGCAGAAATCAGTCTCTCCCCCTATCCCTCTTCTCTCTCTCTCTCTCTCTCTCTCTCTCTCTCTCTCTCTCTCTCTCTCTCTCTCTCTCTCTCTCTCTCTCTCTCTCTCTCTCTCTCTCTGTCTCTGTCTCTGTCTCTGTCTCTCTCTCTCTCTGTCTCTCTCTGTCTCTCTCTCTCTCTCTCTCTCTCTCTCTCTCTCTCTCTCTCTCTCTCTCTCTCTCTCTCTCTCTCTCTCACTCTCTCTTCTCTCTCTCTCTCTCTCTCTCTCTCTCTCTCTCTCTCTCTCTCTCTCTCTCTCTCTCTCTCTCTCTCTCTCTCTCTCTCTCTCTCTCTCTCTCTGTCTCAGTCTCTCTCTCTCCTTCTCTCTGGCTCTCTCTCTCTGTCTCTCTCTGTCTCTCTCTCTCTCTCTCTCTCTCTCTCTGTCTCTGTCTCTCTCTCTCTCTCCTTCTCTCTGGCTCTCTCTCTCTCTGTCTGTCTCTCTCTCACTCTCTCTCTCTCTCTCTCTCTCTCTCTCTCTCTCTCTCTCTCTCTCTCTCTCTCTCTCTCTCTCTCTCTCTCTCTCTCTCTCTCTCTCTCTCTCTCTCTCTCTCTCTCTCTCTCCCTCTCCCTCTTCAAAGCAGAGGGGCGTGGCGTCTCACCTTTTTACGATGCTCTCTACTCTTGCAATCCCTCTTCTCACAATTAGCATTGGGTGACCTTAACTGCCATCCAAAAACACCCTATCTATATACAATACAGCTTGTCCTCTTCCTAATTCCACGCTGAATATGATAAAACATTGAACATTGGGTCGAACAAGCTGGTCTTTTTTCTTCTTCACAAAGCGACAAGTCACAAGTTCACCGCATATTCCTTTTTTTAAGGTTTGCCTTTAGTGTGTCCTCCGTTCCCTTTGTCACTCATACTGAACGCTGTCAGCAGGGATGTGGTAGACCTACTCCCAGTGCCTGTGTGTGTGTGTATGATGTGTATGTATGTATGTATGTATGTATGTATGTATGTATGTATGTATGTATGTATGTATGTATGTATGTATGTATGTATGTATGTGTATATGTGTGTGTGTGTGTGTGTGTGTGTGTGTGTGTGTGTGTGTGTGTGTGTGTGTGTGTGTGTGTGTGTGTGTTTGTGTTTGTGCGTGTGTGTGTGTGTGTGTGCGTGAGTGTGTGTATATGCATATATGAATGCGTGTGTGTTTGTGTGTGTGTGTGTGTGTGTGTGTGTGTGCGCGCGCGTGCATGTGCGTGTGTGTGTGTGTGTGTGCGTATGTGTGTGTGCGTCAATAAGATCACTCTGTAGTCTTTTAAAGTAAGAAACAACCAATCACACAACATCTTCCAATGTTATTAATAACAGAATTGTTTACATATGATCCATCAAGGAGTTCCCTCAGGTTGATGATTTATCAAATACTATTGACTCTACTAAGACCAAATCTTTTTTATTATTTCATTTAAATTGTAAAGGTGCTCTAGGTAAGAGAGAGAGCAGAAAGGAGAACGATTTTGCCTTTGAAAAGTTGCGTTCACAGACCTGGATTTGAGCTATGATAACGCCATGGCCGCATATGTGATTGACAGGGAAGATGAATTCTCCAAACCAATCAGCGAAGAGATGCTTACACTATTTACAACTGAGCAGTCTAAAATGTAAATGATCTGATATAGAGGCAGGCCCTGTCAACCAGAACAGATATTCTCACAATTACACTCCCTGATGGCTTACTGATGCCTATGGCATTTCTAACAAATTACAGTCAAATTACAGCTATTAATTATTACAGGACCTTTAATATATTTTTTTAGCATTGTTTTGATACTTCACTCTGTAGAAATTGACATAATTTCAGTTTCCAGCGTAATTTTATAATACAGGATACTATTTTAATTTGTGGCACATTTTTTTTAAATATAATGTAATATAAATTTAAAATGTGCTACAAATTAAACTACGTGCTATTCTCAAGACTATTAACAATGATCTTACCCATAAAGAATATTTTTCGCAGTCAATGATTAATAGATAACAGAGATTGTTGATGTTGTTTTTGGTTTCATGATGATGCAGCGAAAATCACACTTGGTCAAATTAACTTTTTATGTTCTGACTGCATAGAAATTCAGATGAGATACACGACCTGCTTTGAAGTTTTATCTAGGCTTTTAACAGCTTGGCTGGTTCTTATTTTTCAATAAATAATGTGGGATAACAGGAAGTAACCAAAGAGAAAAAATAGTTTAAAGATATTGTTAAAAACTGAGCAAGAATCGCAAGTTAACTTAACTAAGGGTTGTGGTTTAACTTGGTGGCACAAGCTCCATGCGTACATCAATTTGACCTCATTCAGACATTATCAGCTGTACCAGACTTACAACCATATATTTTCACTACTACCTGTGTTGTTACATTTGACCCGTGTCAGTTAAACAGTATGATACATGATCTGTATATTTTAAGCTCTATCAAGTCCCTCTACTTCCTGGATGCTTGTTGAAAGTGAGCCATAACCTTTGACTGTTGGGCTTCTAGATTATAACAGACAAACAGGAAGCAACATTTTTGCTCTGTAAAATCGACGTCACGTATCCACTGAAAAAGGATGTAAGGGTATTACGATGCTAAACCTAGAGGTGCTGATTGGTCCTTCAAGGTCAGTCGCTAGGTAGGATACCTAGCAACCAATCAATACCAATTGATGGTATTGATTGGTTACCCTACCACAGTCAAAATGTTATGCCCTGCCCAAAGAAGGACTCGGTGATGTCATCGTAGACAAGCCCTGTGTTAGAGGAAATAAACTAGATTGGAGAAAAAGTTAACACAGTGTGGGGTAAGACCTTTCTAATGTTATGTTAATAACCTTCATGTATATGTCTATAACCAATTATAAGATATATAATATTGCTGAAATTCTATTTAATTTACGATCTCCTCAATCATGCAAAAGGCTGGTTCCCGGATAATCCCTCCTCAATGAGACCTGGGATCTCATTGACAGGGAAGCCATCTCACACAGAGAGAATATCCACAAAGGGCCTATTGACAGACTGAAGGGTTGATGCTATGCTCACATGGAAGCAAAAAGATAAGATGGCGGTGCACTTTGCCTCTCCACTTGTGAACAGCTTGCGGGACTGCACAAGATAATCGTTGCACGGCGCTTGAAACACATGGCAAAGTTGAAGAGGAGGGAATGAATGAAAGGAGGGAATGAATATACAAGGATACGAGTAACTAGGAGTGGGTCATTCCAGGGTCTTCTTTAAACACTTCAGTGTTGTGGTGTATGGATAGTATATACATATTAAAAAAATAATTAATTAATGAATTACTTAATTGAATTCTTCAGCAGTTGAAGACGCCCTTGTCACGCTGAACACTTTAAACTCCTGCTCAGCCTGGCTGGCAGTCGTAGCCGGGAGGTTGTTAATGACGCTGTCGTGAGCCTAACTCTTGGTGAGCAAAGTCGACCTGCGTCTGGCGGGGTCAGGGTGGAGGTGGGGGGGTCCTGATGACGGACGTGATTCAACGATAATTAAAAACACAACTGTGGGCCTGTGTCTCCATGTGGAAGGGTCCAGGGTGTGTCATCTGACTCTTACTCCGTTTGACAGGACTGCACTCTGTGTCTTTGCGTGGGATATTCATGAGGGTATTTCTGAGGGACTTGGGGGAATGTGAAATAGAGGTTACTGGCAGAAAACCAAGAGGCCAAGAGGATCTGACCCCATCTGACCCGGGATGTTATGTCACAACAAGCGTTGGTGTTGGGGTTGTGAGCTTTGGATGAACTCAAAAAGTCTGGGTTGTGTCTGGTTTTGGCTCCCGGTGAAACCAACTTTCAAAAGCCAAAAGGTGGACGCACCGATCAGCGTTCGGGGAAGAGAGATTTAATTTGAGCATGAAGTAAGAGGTCTGTTCGTACTGAACTTGATCACACTTGATTGTACTCCAAAAATCGGATGCTGAATCAACCTCAGGGTCTTTAAAATCAGGTTCAGTCTCATTAAGAACCCTTCATACTGCAGTCCTGTCCTGTTTCCGTGTCTGTTCGGATTTGGCCTTTAGGTTTGCAGACATAGAGTGTCTGGACGCAGAGTTGTAAATGACTTGAAGTGATCAGACTTTTCAGATCAAGAGGAAATTTTGATGCTGGGGACTGTATGTATGTGTGTGTGTGTGTGTGTGTGTGTGTGTGTGTGTGTGTGTGTGTGTGTGTGTGTGTGTGTGTGTGTGTGTGTGTGTGTGTGTGTGTGTGTGTGTGAGCATGTGTGTATGTGAGTGTGTGTGCGTGTGTGCGTGTGTGTGTGTGTGTGTGAGCATGTGTGTGTGTGTGTGTGTGTGTTGGTGTCTGTGTGCGAGCGTGTGTGTGTGAGTGTCTGTGTGTGAGTGTGTGTGAGCATGTGTGTGTGTGTGTGTGTGTGTGTGTGTGTGTGTGAGCATGTGTGTGTGTGTGTGTGTGTGTGTGTGCGTGTGTGCGTGTGTGTGTGTGTGAGCATGTGTGTGTGTGTGTGTGTGTTGGTGTCTGTGTGCGAGCGTGTGTGTGTGAGTGTCTGTGTGTGAGTGTGTGTGAGCATGTGTGTGTGTGTGTGTGTGTGTGTGTTTGTGTGTGTGTGTGTGTCTGAGCATGTGTGTATGTGAGCATGTGAGCGTGTGTGTGTGTGTGTGTGTGCGCATCCAGCCAGAAGGTTGGGTTTGGGGCCAGGGATCCACCAGGGGACGGAGGTTCTGTTGGAGTCTCTTTCTTCCCGTGTTTGTGTCGGTTTTCCTCCCGGTGCTCCGGTTTCCTCATGCAGGATAACCCCCCCGCCCTGCCCGCAGCCCAGGCAGGGACTCTCCAAACTGGCTGCAGTGTGCAGCAGGCCGCTGCTGTGAGTCAGGTTGGGTTTGATCTGAGATCCAGCAGTCCTACGCGTGAGTGCAGAGCTTCTGGGGGAGACCGCTCAGAGCCTGGGCCCAAACCAGACACCGCATGGGCTAGGGTTACGGTGTTGATTTGAAGCATTTACTTTTTAGAAGATAACTGGCTCAGTTTATGTTTGCCAATTACCTTCATAAAGATCCCCGCCTTCATTAAGAGGATTGGTCAAAGCAACAAACAAACTTGAAGCAACAGAAAGGGAAAAACGCCCAATCGTCCTGGATTTGAGCTGCAATCAGAATTTAGATATTAAAGGGGTAGTTCGGAATTTTGGCAACGGGCAATACTAGCCTGCTATTAAAACAGTCTTAACCACTCCACAGTACTCCCGAGGCAAATCAACTATAACGCTAGACGGTCGATGTAAATGTCTGTGTTGATAGAATAATGATAGAAATAAAACCAACCTTGCATTGCATTGCATTTTGAGGGATTTGCTGTGTCTCAGCAGCAGTATTATATTCCTGGTAGTAGGCTACGGCAGCGGCGGACTGATACCTGCTGCTGAGAAAGTAGTCCCTCAAAATGCAATGATTCATGCGATGCAAGGTTAGTTTTATTTCTAACATTATTCTGTCTTCACAGACATTTACATCTATAGTCTGGTGTTATAATTGATTTACCTCGGGTGTACTGTGGAGTGGGTAAGACTGTTTTATTAGCAGGCTAGCATTGCCTGTTGGCGTGCGCTAGCCTAGCACGAGCGAACTCTGCAACTAGAAGGACTGAATGAAATGTGTTAAACTGTCTCCAATGATAAACAACACCAAGGCTATCTTGGGAATCAGGCCCTATGTCCAAAATTCCGAACTACCCCTTTAATCTAGAATGCCTGTATTTTTGGTCTGTTTGTGTTTAGTTTGTGTGCGTGTGTGTGTGTGTGTGTGTGTGTGTGTGTGTGTGTGTGTGTGTGTGTGTGTGTGTGTGTGTGTGTGTGTGTGTGTGTGTGTGTGTGTGTGTGTGCACGCACGCATGTGTTTGTGCAATACAATAAAAAATAAGTTTGCCAGATCACTCTGCCAGGTTTGTCTCAGTTCTTTCTGCTCTCTCTCTCTCTCTCTCTCTCTCTCTCTCTCTCTCTCTCTCTCTCTCTCTCTCTCTCTCTCTCTCTCTCTCTCTCTCTCTCCCCCCCCTTCTTTTGGATCCATTATCTTCCATTCAAATGCCGGTTCTCCCCCCCCCCCCCCCCCCTCCCCCCCAGGTACCTTCCCTCACACCTTCCTGTCAGTTCCTTCCTTCCTTCTTTTTTATTTCGACCAAGCGGCCATTACTCATCTGTGACGTTTTTAGAGGCTTGGAGGAGAGCGTGAGCCAAGGTAGGCCAGCCGACAGCAGACTGGCCATGACTGAGGAGGAAATGAGAGAGGAGTTGATGGCGACGATCCCTTCCTTGCATAAATGAGCGGGCACCGCTGCTCCGGGTTAATTGCGCCCTCTAGTGGTCAGAGGTTAAAGACTGCGCCGGAACAGCGCCTCCATGTGATAAAAAGTTCCTGCTGCGGTTTGGTAAAAAATACTATTCTCTGTACAGCACTCTAGCTGTCAGGAGCCATCAAAAGATACATGTAACTGGCTGAATAGGGTTGAGTATTTAGCGGCTATTATGATGTTAATATAAAAGACAAACATCATTTTATGGCTTATATATTCTCATGTCAACAATAATATGGTTAGGGCTATGTTCTTTTTATCACGCTCAAAATAGATTTGAGAAATATTTACAATGGAGTAAAGGCAATAATTTCTGGATAAAACAAACAACGTAACCACAAAACAATAAAACCACAAACCGGTTGAATGGTTGAAAAAGGCGATTAAATAATACATCTTAAAAGAGTCATGACTAGACATCACTGAAGAAAAGTATCAGTAGCTGTCAAACAACCAAACAATGTATCAATAAAGTGCATAAGGGAAAAAGAGTTTGTAACGATCCGTCTAGCAAAATCTGAGTTTGAATGTGAAGTGCTTCGTATTTATGTGATACTTTGAGCAACAGTTTGGTTGTCTCATACCCTTGAGGAAATTGCGTCTGAAAGCTCAACTCTGGCCTGAGAGTCTGTCAGAGTCTGTCAGAGATAGGCATATAAAAAGGTGCTATTCTTTTAAAGATGCTGTAGGGAAGATTCAAGTTATAATTTGAGATTCGACACACACACACTACGCATTGCATTTTTTTCATGCAATGCAATGCATTTTTTTCAAAATGCATTGCATTGCATTTTGAGGGACTACTTTCTCAGCAGCAGGTATCAGTCCGACACTACCGTAGCCTACTACCAGGAATATAATACTGCTGCTGAGACACAGCAAATCCCTCAAAATGCAATGCAATGCAAGGTTGGTTTTCTTTCTAACATTATTCTATCAACACAGACATTTACATCGACCGTCTGGCGTTATAGTTGATTTGCCTCGGGAGTACTGTGGAGTGGTTAAGACTGTTTTATTAGCAGGCTAGTATTGCCCGTTGCCAAAATTCCGAACTACCTCGGCTTTGTTACGTATTTTAAGAATCTAAGCTTCCCTCACTTGTCCACTAGGAAGTAGGACCAAACATATAAGCTGCATTACCCTCACATAGCCACAAGGGGAGCATGACGTTATTGAAGGCTGCTCCCTCTTCACCTTTAATTAGGTGAAGAAGCCGAAGCCATAACGTCACCCCGGCCACGCCCACTAGGCCACGCCCACTGCATAGGCCACACCCACTTGACCTCCTGTACGGAGGACGTCGAGTGAACGCGCCAGAGATTTTCAGCGACACCCGCGAGGGGACATGGGCCTTTGCCCATGTCCCGTAGTAGCCAGAGTTATTATCTCTCACTCGTGTTAGATACAATTCCCTCCGTATAGCTTCACTTACCATGCCGAAACATGCCGACGACTTTATAATAAATGAAGTGAGTTAAAGCAACCCGGGATTGGACAACTTTCTTCGAGAATATGCAATAGATGGTGACCACCGACGTTTGGAAGAAAGTCCCGTCCCGGCGCGACGCTAAAACAACTTCAACAGGCCCGCACGTCTGAGGTAAGTAGAACTCTTTGTCTTAAAGATTTAATCTGAAATAGGATTGGTTATAAGAACATTTAGGTGTAAGTTTGTTTTAGCCACCGTCCAGTCGTGCTGCATAACAACACGTGTAGATCAACGGTTGCAAGGAACACTGAAGGCCCAACCTCCCCCTTTCTTCACACTTGAGTTGTTTTTAGTACTCGTCGTTAACGATCATTCTTGGTACTGGTTGAGAGGTGAAGCCCTCCACTATCGGTCTCTGTATAGATCGGGCCAAAATAGTATATTAACGAGTTATCTTTCACTTCTCCGCTGGGGCCGGCACGATCTGTGTTCCTAAACAGTAGCACCATAGCGGACGTTCGGAGTGCATACTATCTTATCTGCCGATCCGCTAAATGCCACCCTAGACTGCATGCTTCATTTTACATTCAAGTCTGTTGGTATTTTGTTATTAAAGACGATGAATTATAAAAGTAAAAGACCCTCCAGGCCCCCTACACACGTGTAACCCCCCCCCCCCCCCCCCCACCCTTTGTCCCAGTCTTCCAGGTCCGGTAGTCAGACCCCCCCCCCCCCCCCCCCCCACCCTTTGTCCCAAGTCCGATCGTCAGATCCCCCCCTCCCCACCCTTTGTCCCTGCAAACTTTCTCTTCCCCTACCCTTCCTCATTCATATTGCTTAGAGAAGGCAACTCGCCTCTCTATTGTTAGTTAAATTGAAATTCTTGTCTTATTGTTCTTCCTTCCCCTTGCCCCCTCAAACCCTCAAACCCTCACACCTAGCCATGTGTTGGAACCAGGATGTAAATTTAGCCTTTGCAACCTGTGTTTGTGTGCATTGATCTTAATATTCTCTCTCTCTCTCTTCAGGAAATAGCAGTATATGCAGTAACGAAAGCCTAACACTCAGACATTATGTTTTTCAGGTTGCTAAGCCCTTCTGTCTGTTTTCATGCGTTTTGTGTATCAAAACAGGAGTGCAATAGACACGGGTTGTGTCATGCACAATGATATTAGAGAACCGGGATGGATCAAATAGACACAGGGTTCAACTGCTAAAATAATATGTTTAATTAATAAATGATGCACATGGTTTTAACCGGTGCACAAGGCGGGAGTTAGCTCAACTGCTGTAGTTCAATTACAATAACATTGGTTTCAACCGATAACTTCTGAATTTTTCTTTTAGGTTCAGTTTTTGTTTTGTTTATAGAATATGACCATATATTTAATACCAAGATGTGCATAATTGTTGTAAGTTTGGATGACTCTTTATTCTACCTAGTTTAGACGGTTTTGATTGACCTAGCTCAAGATTCACCAGGTGTCAGACGTAGGATTGTGGCACTTCCTGGGAGCCCCCGAGCCACACGTCGACTGCACCAGGTGTCAAGACGTAGGATTGTTGCACTCCTTGAGGAGCCTCCGAGCCACGCGTTAATCGACTAATCGTTCCTGCAGAGTTCTGAGGTGGTGACGGTGGAGCTCAATGGGAGGCTCCGGGAGAGTACAATCGCGGGCTCACACGGGGAGTGGTGGCGGTGGGACTCATGGGGAGGCCCCGGGAGAGTTGTCATTCGCGGGCTCACACAGGGAGAAATCGGGTGGGTCAGTAAGTCAGAAGGTTGAATTAATGTATCGATTTGATGTTGACCAACAAAAAACTAGATAATTATTATAATAAATACTGTTCATGTAATGGTATAGTTAGGTCTGGGACCTGCGTAGCTAAAAAAACTGTTTTGGAAATAGTAATGAACGTGTCCGGGACATGTATAGCTATAAAATAAGTAAAGATAAAACTGGGTTTTACTTTACTTCACTTTGCTAAGACATATTCACGTTTGATGTGGTATGCAGAAAGTGGCGCAATAGGATGTTGTGCAGAGAATAAGGCGTATTCACGTTTGATGTGGTATGCGATGTACATAGGAGTGAATCAAAGTGTGGACAACATCAAATGCGAGCAATAGGTAGAATAAATGAAGATTAGGTCATCCAATATACATAGTGTAGGACAATCAGGTAGTATGATGAAGGTAACTGTTATTATGAGATACGGTTAACACAGAAGTGATATTGAACATGCAAATTTTAACATTGTTATTTCCCTTTTACATCTTTTTGGTTATAGCAACTTGGTTGCACTACGGTGTGGTTAGCTTTGGTTGTCATTCAATGCGCATGGCTGAAGCAATGCGCAAGGAGGGATGTAGTGTGAAATTAAATCAATGTAGATACTGTAAAACAATTAAAATTAGAATTAATGGAAATATGTTTTTGAACAACTAACTGCTGTACATGAGTTTGTATTTCTGCAATAGAAACAAAAGTTCCAGAACCAGATGCAGACACACCCGGAGCCTACAAACTACCACCGCCGAGCAAGGACTAACAGTCACATGAGGAGATCAAATAACAGCAGGATTTGAATTGGTTCTGTTTTGGTTGTCCACCATTAGAAACAAATTTTAAAACAACCATATCAGACTATGTTTGTTCTGAATCGCTGCATACAGTTGATCTTTGAGACGGTTGTTTTACAGGCCACCTGTTACTAGGGATGGGCATAATTAATCGATGCTCGATAATTGATCGTTAAGAAATGCGTCGATCAATTTATATTGTTATCGATCAAAAGGACGTTGTGTTGCATACTGCGAGTCTTGAAGCATTTAATTGAATATCGCGATGTGGGAGAAATACCACCCTGCCGACTGGTGGAAAGTGAATTGAAGACGGTTCCCCAGGCTGTCAAAGTTAGCGCGACAATACCTCTGCATCCCCGCAACTTCGGTCCCGTCAGAGCGGGTGTTTTCTGCTGCTGGACTGACAGTTACAAGGCTGCGTTCGCGTCTGACCCCCGAGCATGTTAACATGCTTATATTCCTAAACAAAAATATGTAGGCTGGAGTTACTGTATGCTATGAGACAGTAGGGACAGTCACCACCGTATGTGAGTCGCTCTTTTTTTTCTAAATGTGTTGTCTCTCGCTCCGCTATTCTTTCGGCTTGGTGCCTCTTGGAGTCGTTACATTTTGCCAAAACTGTGATATTTTAGCAACAAGTTCAGCCTTGTATGTGTTCAATAAGGTATTGCTTTTAGATAGACTAGTTCATGCAATTGTTGGTAAATGGGTGGCTCATCTTTTTGTTGCGAGCCTTTTCCGCGCGCCGGCTGCAGCCTATAGGCATTATATGTCGGCCTTTTCCCCCCCTTTTTTTCAAAACAGTTATACAGTTTAATGCCCACGTTTAGCCTACTGCCTTTGTTTGATTATTGTTGTCCGATAAGTTGGCTACTTATTGTAATTGGAATAGGCTACAGATTTAGTCTTGTTGAATCGTATCCAAACCTTTAAGAGCGACTGTAGGCGCATTGTTCGGACTTTACGAGCGCCGCATAGGCCTATAACCTATAATGCCTGTATTTATTATTTCAAAACTGTTAAACAGTTGTAGGTCTTCAAGTTAACTGTATTGTATTAATGTTGGCCCATACATTATTGTTGGAATAAAGATTTCATTGATAAAAACATGCTGCATTTTGTATTTTCTACCAACGGGAATTTCAATAGAAAAAAGTTAATGATTAATCGATAATTGATCGATAACTCTAGCGATGCTCGATCAAGGAAATTTCTTCAAATGCCCATCCCTACCTGTTACTGACACGACGACGACGGAGAACCTGTTTGGAGGCTCCCATGATGTAGGAGTAACCTCTCTGAGTTGAGCCCTTGACAAGGAGGGACGAGTCTTGGGTTCATGAATTACAGGCCCGACGGCGACAGAAGAAACAATGGCTACGATAATAACAACGCCCAAAACCACCCACATGCAACAGCGAACCAATGCACGAAGATCACCTGAACCACCCGAATGCATGCTAGGCTATCAATAATCTTTAATTTTTTAAAATTGTATTATGACTACCAATTTTTACTTTACTTTTGCACATGATGAAAATTGTATGACCTTGTAGCACATGACCAAAAGTATTAGCTCAGGATTTCTATTGATAGTTTTGTTTGTGTGCTGTTTGGCCATGTGATTGTATGATAACAAGATTCATGTTCATTGTTGTACTGTTAAATAATGACCTGTATTTCTGATGAGACCCACAATGTGAATACCGTTTCAGTGTTATGGGGACGCGTAGTGGTTTTTCTCTCTTCAAGAGTTGTTTCCACTCCGGTTGATGGTGTTGATGATTGATCCTAATTTGACTATGTTTTCGGTGTGGTAAATGCTGTTTATGATTTAAAATATTATTGTATGGTCATCTAAGATGACCAAGGAGGTATTGTTACGTATTTTAAGAATCTAAGCTTCCCTCACTTGTCCACTAGGAAGTAGGACCAAACATATAAGCTGCGTTACCCTCACATAGCCACAAGGGGAGCATGACGTTATTGAAGGCTGCTCCCTCTTCACCTTTAATTAAGTGAAGAAGCCGAAGCCATAACGTCACCCCGGCCACGCCCACTAGGCCACGCCCACTGCATAGGCCACACCCACTTGACCTCCTGTACGGAGGACGTCGAGTGAACGCGCCAGAGATTTTCAGCGACACCCGCGAGGGGACATGGGCCTTTGCCCATGTCCCGTAGTAGCCAGAGTTATTATCTCTCACTTGTGTTAGATACAATTCCCTCCGTATAGCTTCACTTACCATGCCGAAACATGCCGACGACTCTATAATAAATGAAGTGAGTTAAAGCAACCCGGGATTGGACAACTTTCTTCGAGAATACGCAACAGCTTTAATATCTAAATTCTGATTGCAGCTCAAATCCAGGACGATTGGGCGTTTTTCCCTTTCTGTTGCTTCTAGTGTGTTTGTTGCTTTGACCAATCCTCTTAATGAAGGCGGGGATCTGAAGGTAATTGGCAAACATAAACTGAGCCAGTTATCTTCTAAAAAGTCTCTGTAAATGCTTCAAATCAACACCGTAACCCTAGCCCATGCGGTGTCTGGTTTGGGCCCAGGCTCTGAGCGGTCTCCCCCAGAAGCTCTGCACTCACGCGTAGGACTCCACCAGCCCATAGTGTTAGGAGTCGCACACGGCCACGTCCCCCCCCCCCCCCCTGCGTACATTAAGTGCCAGGATGTATAACATACAAACATGCAAACATGCCAAACCATGGTAGTTAGCAGTAATAATCGCGCCGTTTCACACACATTTGAGTGTTGGCTTCCTCTTCGGCCGAACAACAAAGTTTGAGTGATGGAAAACTCATTTATTATTATTATCTTTTTTTTCCAAATGTGTTGTATTTCAATGTGTATTTTCTTGTATCTTCCTGAAGTGAATTGTAAATCCTGCATAATTGAAATAAAAATATATTAGAAAACTCATCACCCCCCCCCCCCCCCCCCCCCCCCCCCCCCCCCCCCTGGCGGCCTCTGGCTGTAACTGCAAGTGAGAAGGTTTTCTGAACAAATCAAACCTTTTTTTTTTTTTGTAGAATTTTACCCTACAACATGATTTTTCATTAAATTATTGACATCCACCCTTTTTATGATATTTATCATATTATCATTTCATTTTATTTAGAACATTGTCTGAGTAGGCTGACGTAGGCTATGACGCACAACGCAGAACTGTCGATTGCTGAATATCGTACTATGCTGATTTTACAAGCATGTTGGTGTTCAACATCTGTTGTAGTGAACATTCTAAAACTGGTGTAAAATGTTGCTGCCATATTAATAGACACGTTGAATGTTCATATCAGACAACTCGTAACTCTGGATGAAAATGAAGGCTTTCTTTTATTGTCACTTTCCTTTTAAACCTTTAGAAATAACCTCCTGAATCCTTGTTATAACGCTGTGCATAATCCCGGACAGCAACAGCTTGTCGGCATGTTGTTAGTGTGTGAAATTCAGCACAGTATCAGCCGAGTTGACTCTAATTTCCACGTTGTTTACTTGCTGACGTTTGTGAATAACAGTGGCTAGTTGGCAGAACTCTTTTTGCACACCAGTAGAGTGTTTATCAGAGCGGAGCCCTGAATGTGACGTCACCCGTCATCTCGTCTCTGCGCAACAATGGATGTTGCGCAGCATTTATTATGACGTCATTATATAGACTCCCTCTCAGCACCCCCCCCCCCTTGTACTGACTTCCCGCGTCCCTGGTGTTACCCCCTATGTTTTATTCAATACATTTCGACAGTGTTACCCCTAATGGGTTTTTCATGATGACAGATAAAAAGCGACAGGTTTTTTTACGTTTCATTTGATAAAAACGACATGATGACTGATGAAAAACAACAGTGTTACCCCTTTTATTTTATTTGACAAAGACAACAGTGTTACCCCTTGTGTTTTTTTTTCATGACCACCAATAAAAAAAGGAACAGTGTTACCCCTTATGTTTTTTTTCATGACGACCAATAGAAATCAACGGTGTTACCCCCTATGTTTTTTTTCATGAAGACCAAAGAAAAACAACAGTGTCACCCCCTACGTTCTATTTGATAAATATCGACATAAATATTTATTTCATTTTTTTTACAGGGATCCGAACATGAGCTGTTTAGAGTGTTAACCTCTGAACTTAACAATGCACCATCAAGACACTGGATAACGCCATCACAAAGGTTATACTTGACTTTATAATTCGCATGAAAAAGAGATAAGAGTCTTCCAACAGATGACATCAATCGGACTTGAACCCCAGTCTCCAGGGGGTTAGGCTGAGTGCACTCCACTGCACCACTGCGGCTATGTCAATGCATTATCAATCGTCAACAAAGAGGATATACATGACATTAAAATGTATGTGTGTATATTTCTATTATTCCCCTTATGTTTTTTTTCATGACGACCAATAGAAAACGACAGTGTTACCCCTTATAAAATAATTGACAAAGACAACAGTGTTACCCTTTGTTTTTTTCATGACGACCAATAAAAAACAACAGTGTTACCCCTTAAGTTTTTTTTCATGAAGACCAATAAAAAACAACAGTGTTACCCCTTATGTTGTTTTTCATGACGACCAATAAAAAACAACAGTGTTACACTTATGTTTTCTTTCATGACGACCAATAAAAAACAACAGTGTTGCCCCATATGTTTTCTTTCACAACGACCAATAAAAAACAACAGTGTTGCCCCTTATGTTTCTTTTATGACGACCAATAAAAAACAACAGTGTTACCCCTTATGGTTTTTTTCATGACGACCAAAGAAAAACGACAGTGTCACCCCTTATGTTTTATTTGATAAAAACGACAGTGTTACCCCTCATGTTTCATTTGATGAAAACGACAGTGTTACCCCGTGTGTTTTTTTTCATGACGACCAAAGAAAAATAACAGTGTCACCCCCTATGTTTTATTTGATAAATATCGACAGTGTTTTCCCCTTATATTTATTTCATGACGGCCGATATAAACAACAGAGTTACCCCACATATTTTTTCCATGTCGACCCTGTCAACATTTTTGCAGGGATCCGAACATGAGCTGTTTAGAGTGTTAACCTCCGAACTTAACAATGCACCATCAAGACACCGGTTAAATTCAGCACAAAGTTTATACTTGACTTTATAATTCGCATGAAATAGAGATAAGAGTCTTCCAACAGAGATCATCAACCGGACTTATCCCCGGTCTCCAGGGGGTTAGGCTGAGTGCACTCCACTGCACCACTGAGGCGATGACAAGACACAAAAATCAATCATCAATAAAGAGGATATACATGACATTAAAATGTATGTGTGTATTTTTATTATTTCCTTTATGGTTTTTTTCACGACAACAAATAATAATAAACAACAGAGTTAACCTTTATGTTTTTTTCATGACAACCAAAAAAAACAACAGTGTTACCCCTTATGTTTTTTTTCATGACGACCAATAAAAAACAACAGTGTTACCCCTTATGGTTTTTTTCATGACGACCAATAAAAAAGAACAGTGTAACCCCTTATGTTTTTTTTCATGACGACCAATAAAAAACAACAGTGTTACCCCTTTTGTTTTTTTTCATGACGACCAATAAAAAACAAGTTTTACTCCTTACGTTTTTTTTCATGACGACCAATAAAAAACAACAGTGTTACCCCTTGTTTTTTTTTTCATGACGACCAAAGAAAAACAACAGTGTAACCCCCTATGTTTTATTTGATAAATATCGACAGTGTTACCCCTTATGTTTATTTCATATCGACCGATAAAAAACGACAGAATTACCACTCATGTTTTTACCATCGACCAATAAAAAACAATGGGGTGGGACAGTGGGACCCCTGTCGACGTTTTTGCGGGGATACAAACCTGGGGCCGTATTCACAAAGCATTTTATCTTACCGCTAGGAGTGCTTCTAACTCGCGCAAAAACATTTTACGTAGGAGTTTTTTCTTAAAAGTTATTCACAAAGCCGCTGAGACCTACTCTTACTAAGGATAAATCACAAAGAGTGAACTAAGAGTGACGCGCCGTTGCTATGGATTACGTCAATTCTCGTGCACGAGTTTAGAAGCAGTCAGTTCGGTGATTGGTTGTTCAGGCGAGCCCACTGAATCACCGAAAAACAAGGAAATAGCCTAGGCTAGAAATGAATTCCTATTCAGTAGTTATAGTGCAGTTAGCAGAATACACGCATGATGACAATTTTGTGCAGACCACGATAATGACGTTGTAGCCTGCACGTTCAAGAGAGAGAGAAAGCAAACAATAAAAATACGTAAAATTTAGAGCTGTCAGTTAAACGCGTTATTAACGGCGTTAACGCAAACCAAATTTAACGGCGTTAATTTTTTTATCGCGCGATTAACGCAATTATTTTATAAAAAAAAATAAAAACATTTTTTTTTTTTTTTTCTTTGGCTCAAAACAAAGAAGCAGTAGCCTGACTGCTATGTTCAAATGACATTTGTTCACAGCAGTCGTTTGATTGCACTATAGGCTTTTTTTTTGTATCGTCCTGTTTTGATCAGTGTATATGCCAATGTTGTTATCAATAAAAAATCATTTGCACAAGGCAAGCCGATGCACTTCACCATGTTGATAAGAGAATTAAAATGAGAAGAATTTTGGGACAAAAAAATCAAGGGATATTTAGCATAGAAAAATAATTTGCGATTAATCGCGATTAATTAGAGTTAACTATGACATTAATGCGATTAATCACGATTAAATATTTTAATCGCTTGACAGCTCTAGTAAAATTTAAAAGAAAATAAATGTTATGAACTACACAAGTGTTGACTGATTTTTGCCAAGGTGTTTACCTAAAATGTGTTTTTAAAGTGATCCCTAAATGCCAGTCCACTCGGTTCCACACGGCCAAATTCATTGTCCTGTTGATCGCCATCATCATCATCATCATCATCGTCTGGCTGTGGAATATTCCTCCGCTTGCAGAGGTTGTGTAGAATGGCACATACAGTAATGACTATGCTTGCCCTCTCTGGGGTGAGGCGTATTTCGCCGTGGAGGACATGAACCGACGTTTCATCTGCCCAATTCCTCTCTCCACAACATTTCGTGTATGTTTGTGTGCTCTAGCATGTATGGAAGAAATCAGTAAACAATAATAAATATGGATTCAACAAATAAAAGGCGTCAAACAGCCAATACGATGTGTTTTACACGTAGGATAAGCGTAATATGCGTAATCACTTACATGTTATACATTAACTGTGCTCCCGGTTGTGGATTGAGGTAGGGTGACTAGAGCCACGTCTTGCATGGATAGTCACTGTCTCCCAGCAAGTGACACCCAACTGATACATCTCAAAAAGCTGACTCAGACCGCTCTCCATTAAAATGCGCGAATCATGGGTAGCTGAAGATCCAGGCCACTTTGCAACAACATCCAGTATGCTATGTTAAAATTTGCATCAAAAACAACCTGCGTGTTGACGGAATGCACTTTCTTCCTATTGACGAACACGTCCTCGTCTTTTGATGGCGCAATTATTTTTATGTGCGTCCCGTCAATAGCACCGACCACAGCGGGCATACCTGCAATTGCCATGAAGTTGGCTTTGATCCTGTGTAATTGTTGAATGTCCAAAGGAAAGTTTATGGCACGGCTGACTGATGGTTGCGATATTTTTAAATCGTCGGCATTGCAAAGTAGCATTTCCCCTGTTGCTAAATAACGTAGTGTGGCCAAACATTTTATTTCGGGACTAATCGGATTATTCCTGTTAGTCGGGGATGTTATTGCATTGCGATTAACTCCACAACAAGTTTAATACCCTAACATTTCGTCTCGCAGGCATTTACGATTCTTTGTGAATAGGTCTTACTGAGTTAGGAGTCCTCTTGAGGACTTTTAAGCTCTCCTAGACTTAGGTGCTACTTTTAGGCCTAAAATACTTTGTGAATTGCTCTTAGTGAAAAAAGTTAGGAGTCCTAAATTTAAGAGTGACACGCCCATTATTTTTAGGAGTTACTCCTAAATTCGCCAGTTAGGACCTACTTTTAGCCCTAAAATCCTTTGTGAATACGGCCCCTGAGCTGTTTAGAGAGTTAACCTCCGAACTTATCAATGCACCATCAAGACACCGAATAAAGTCAACACAATGGTTATACTTGACTTTATAATTCGCATGAAATAGAGATAAGATAACGACCGGACTTGAACCCCGGTCTCTAGGGGGTTAGCTCACAGCTCCCTCCAGTTCCCACTGAGAATTGTAATTTAAATATGTCTGTGGTTATATATGACATATGATATATGATACATCATATGTCTTATGATATATTATAAAAAACAACAGTGTTACCCCTTACGTTTTTTTTCATGACGACCAATAAAAAACAACAGTGTTACCCCTTATGGTTTTTTTCATGACGACCAATAAAAAACAAGAGTGTTACCCAGGGACGCGGGAAGTGCTGCAGCGGCCCCTGGCTGTAACTGCAAGTGAGAAAGTTTTCCGAACAAATCAATACTTTTTTGTTTTGTATAATTTTATCATACAACATGATTTTTCATTAAATTATTGACATCCACCCTTTTTATGATATTTATCATATTATCGGTACTATGCTGATTTTACGTAAGCATGTTGGTGTTCAACATCTGTTGTAGTGAACATTCTAAAACTGGTGTAAAATGTTGCTGCCATATTAATAGACACGTTGAATGTTATCGTTTTGATTCTGGATTCCCGCACATAAACTGGTTGGCAAAAAAAGAGCAAAGACGGGCGGTTCACTTGATGGAGAAACCGTCACTTTCCTCATATCAGACAACTCGTAACTCTGGATGAAAATGAAGGCTTTCTATTATCGTCACTTTCCTTTTTTAAACCTTTAGAAATAACCTCCTGAATCCTTGTTATAACGCTGTGTATAATCCCGGACCGCAACTGCTTGTCGGCATGTTGTTAGTGTGTCAAATTCAGCACAATATCAGCAGAGTCGACTCTAATTTCCACATTGTTTACTTGCTAACGTTTGTGAATAACAGTGGCTAGTTGGCAGAGCTCTTTTTACACACCAGTAGAGTGCTTATCAGGGCGGAGCCCAGGGGCGGACTGGCCATCGGGAATGCCGGGGACATCCCAGGTGGGCCGATGGCCGAAAATATAATCCCACCGGCCCATCAGGCGAAATGATTTACACAGCGGCACAAGCGTAATTTTCTCCAAGAGCTATACCTATGTTAATCGCACTGACTGAATTTTATACTGCTACTCGCAATCGGTCTTCACACTCATGGTGACTATTTTTCGATTTTTTTTTAAGTGTCTTCTAATATGTGTTTTACAGACTTCGGAAGTCCAAAGTAAGAAAAGATCTCCACCTTATTAATAAACACCTCTAAATTGATAGCCGAAGTGTTCTCAACTGTGCGGATTGAGGTAGAGAATTTGGATTTGCATACATACACGCAACGCGGCACCCAGTTCTACGCATGCGCTCATGAGGCCCAGTGATGCTGGTGGCGATACGATACAACGACCTACGGTAAGCTTACTGATCATGAATTAAAACGTCTCTAAAATATGTTTGACTTAGGACCTATGTTCTATGGCCAAGTTCGTTTGCATTGTAAATACAAGACAAGTCTGTAGCTGTTGCTAGCCCTCAGCCTACTCTACTCTGAAACAGCCAGCCGTTAGCCTACACTCTAATGTTGTGTGTTTGAGTGGTGGGCTAGCCCGTTAGCCCATTGGTGCGCGGTCCAGATACCGAATTATGATAGCCCTATACTCCGACAACAAGAAAGTCATTAGTCCGACAGCCCACCGCCCAGGATAGGGTGGTGTCATTTATGAGCCATGGTGTACTGTATGATGATGTTATGATGTTCATTTATGAAGACGTGAAAACAGTGGTAGCACTGGCGTGCCAAGTGCTGCAAGATGCGGCGGGAACCACACCACCTCCACCACAAAAAATGAATTCAGTTCACAATTTAGTGGGTACTACTCTTGATACAGTAGAATAACATCTGATCCATCATTTATTCTCTTTTCTATTCTTTGTCTTTGTCTTCTATTTTTTGTCTCTCTCTTCTATTAAACGCAGGTACACACCCAGTCGGATGAACTCTACCCATTACTGTGATGGACGTGGAGTATACTTTTTTTGTTAATAAATAACACCTTTTGGAAGTGTATAATGCGTCCACTCTCACTGATTGCTATTAACTCATTGCATGGCTTAAGAGGTATGTGGAAAATAGTTGCACAGTTGGAGTCAGGCTTTTAGCTAGGATTTTTTGTACAGCACTTGATCGTTTTTAGGTAATATTGCAATTACACTGATTTATTTATATGTTTAGTAATTTAATACATAATAACAGTGAGTCTAACTGAAACTAGGTAACAAGGTACAAAATTCAAGTAACAACTTTAACAAAAAGAAACAACTTTCTACACAACTTTAAAGTGTGTGATGTATATTGTATTGTATTGAATTTAGATTAATTAAGACCACCACCTTAACACACAAACTCTTGTTGAACTCATAAAGTAGTAGGTTCAGTGACGTGCGGTGAGACAGCTGTCTTCTGTAGCTTCTGCGAGCCCGTGAATCAATGTTTCGTTGGAATCATGATGTAACGTTGTTGTAGCGGGAATACAGCAATGCTATTTTCTAATTGGCAGGGCATATGTATGATTCTAGACTTCGCTAAGCACTGAAGCGACTGAAACGGTGAATTTTGATCACATTCAGCGAAGTTAACAGGTAAAACGGGAGAAAAATAGCCTAAAAGTAGGGTGTCCCATTTCTTCTTATTTTTTAGTAGACTATAGGGCAGACGCCCTGCTAGCTAAAAGCCTGGTTGGTGTAGACATTCGAGAGACCAAAAAGACTGAAAAGGTGTGTTATCGAATTTAGTGGGCCGGTCTGGTTCAAAATGCCCGGGCCGATTTTTTGTCCCAGTCCGCCCCTGGCGGAGCCCTGAATGTGACAGCACCCGTCATCTCGTCTCTGTAAACAATGGATGTTGCGCAGTATTTATTATGACGTCATTATATAGATTCTCTCTCAGCACCCCCCCCCCTCGGACTGACTTCCTGCGTCCCTGCTAACTGTGTGCCACGTGAGATTATTCCTGGGAATGTCGCCAATGCCACCCACGTTTTAACATTCATAATACTTTGATTGGAATGCTTTCATCAGTGGGCCTCAGGCGCCATCATCATTGTGTTCTCATTCGGCGATAGATGTAGCCTTCCTATTGCCAGACCAAGATCAATTGTAGATCGCACGTTGGTCTGGGGAAGCTGCTGTCATTTTCTTCAGCACAAGAGGCGTGATCAACGAGCCTAGTTCAACTGACTCTGTACGCGATTGGCTGCTTGCCGTCGATTCCTTGTCGTCATTGTGTTAAACCAGCCAATAGCGCGCCAAGGGGAAAATCCAGCTTGGTGAATGGCTCCCGCAAAAATTTATCGGAAGCAGGAAGAAATATGTTTTGCCCTTCTCCAGACCCTTGTGCAGGGCGAACTCAAATCGCGGCGGAATGGGCGGGGCTACCCAGTATGAGATAGATGGTCACTGACCAGACATTTATTCATAGGAAAATCTTTGAGATGGTCACATAAGAGACCATCAGCAAAGCAACTGTGATGAATTAATCAATGATCAATCAATGATTAAAGAAAGACGCTCAGTTTTTATAGACTAGTTTGACAAATCTGGCTTTATATTATAAAGTCGGATGGCAAAGCTGAAGGTGTGCCAAGGCGTGACTCCGCCCCTTGCAGTGTCTGCTTCATGGCCCAGGCCCCACCCCCCAGAAGTTGAGGAAGAAGTGTCCTTACACACTCGCATCACAGCCGTGTGAACCATAATCATACCCTTGTGTAAAAGTGGAGCACATAACAGTCACCTGTCTTATGTCAACTCTCTCCCCTCCCACACACACACATACACAAACAAACACGGCAACACACCCACACACACACAAACAGATAAACACACACACACACACCCCTTATGGCCCCTGGGCTGGGGGCCCGACATGCCTGCTCAATCACCCTCCCTACTGGCAGGGTAATAGGTGTCTCATCTTTAGTGGTATCCTAGCGACAGACAGTAGACCTCGAGAACAGATTGATTCTAAAGATAGCCCCTTTTATAGTCTGTCACCGCCACAACTAATAATATTTCACCAGAGGGGGGGGAAAGATTAGTCAGGAACAACCTCTAAGCGTCCGCAC